>NC_056750.1:585971430-586041430 GCF_019279795.1 Protopterus annectens
TTGTTGGTAATGATGGGATTCAAACCCCTATCTGTGTCAGGCATCTGTCTTGTGACAGAAGCCTTGCTAGATGTTGAGTTGGATAAATATTTAAGACTCAGATGTGACAAGGACAGCTATACTTTTGGCTTGCTCAAACTAAACAAAGCTTTAGAGGATCCCCCTCTGAAACATATAGGTGCACGTGGATGGTCTAAAACTGAACCAAAGGCCATATATGCTGAAAAGATAATAAAACCTGTAGTAACCCAAAGTCAATCTTATTTTAGGAAAGTCTTTTTATTCAACAAACAAAATTAAAGGGGATACAGACAGAAGAATATGATATACTGGTCAAATATGATGATGAGATTTTTCATTCTGAAATTTCAAAAGAACTTGGATTGAATGTGCAGTGGAAATGTGACTAGATTGTGCTAACCATCCAGTCTCCAATGCAAGTCTACTAACACAGGTATTCAAACAATGTTGTATTCTCTGACAACAGTTATTTCAAGCAGACACCTAGTGTTGCCATGGGTGCCATGATGATGCTGAGTTATGTGCACTTTTTTATTGTCTACTGGAGAAGAGTGATATTTACTCTTTAGCAAACAGGTGTAACACTAAATTGTACCAAAACATTATAGAGGACATCATAGTCATTTTGGTAAATTATTTGGTTACTCTAAATTCCTTTATGCTGTATATAAATCCTTTTCTGAAATGTACTTGTTAATTATGGTATTCATTCCATCAACTACATAGAATTGACTATTCACATGGCTTGAAGTAGTCTACATATGAAAATCTGTAAAATGGAAGTACTGAGTAATAGTTACCTTGACTCTGTCAGTATGCTCTCTTCTTAGTTGGAAGTACTGAGTAATAGTTACCTTGACTCTGTCAGTATGCTCTCTTCTTAGTTGGAAGTATTGAGTAATAGTTACCTTGACTCTGTCAGTATGCTCTCTTCTTAGTTGGAAGTACTGAGTAATAGTTACCTTGACTCTGTCAGTATGCTCTCTTATTAGATGGAAGTACTGAGTAATAGTTACCTTGACTCTGTCAGTATGCTCTCTTCTTAGTTGGAAGTACTGTGTAATAGTTACCTTGACTCTGTCAGTATGCTCTCTTCTTAGTTGGAAGTATTGAGTAATAGTTACCTTGACTCTGTCAGTATGCTCTCTTCTTAGTTGGAAGTACTGAGTAATAGTTACCTTGACTCTGTCAGTATGCTCTCTTCTTAGTTGGAAGTACTGAGTACTAGTTACCTTGACTCTGTCTGTATGCTCTCTTCTTAGTTGGAAGTACTGAGTAATAGTTACCTTGACTCTGTCAGTATGCTCTCTTCTTAGTTGGAAGTACTGAGTAATAGTTACCTTGACTCTGTCAGTGTGCTCTCTTCTTAGTTGGAAGTACTGAGTAATAGTTACCTTGACTCTGTCAGTGTGCTCTCTTCTTAGTTGGAAGTACTGAGTAATAGTTACCTTGACTCTGTCAGTATGCTCTCTTCTTAGTTGGAAGTACTGAGTAATAGTTACTACTAAAACTACTACTCTTTACACCAACTCATAAGTCACCCACTCCATTCTTCTCTATAACCTCCAATAATGCTACTAATATAGCACCAGATACTACCACCCGCTTACTAGGTGTTACAATCGACAATCATCTTAACTTTGATGACCATATTAACTCCACCATAAAGACTGTTAACAGAAAACTTGGTACCCTCTACAGAATCAAACCCTTCCTTACACCCTCAGCCAGGCAAACTATCGCACAAACTCACCTCATTTCTACCCTTTTCTATGCCTCTGCTATATATACCAACCTTTCAAAAAACAACATCTCCAAACTATCTACCTGCTATAATAGTATTGCTAGATTCATCACATGCTCTCCCTTTAAAACACATCATTGCCTTAACCTTAAACAACTAGGATGGTTAGAATTACAGAACCATATACTCTGTCAACAGTTACTTATGACACAAAAGATCTTATACCACCCAAACAATACCCCCATCCTCTCTAATCTGATCTCTCCATATAAAACCTGGCTACACTACGTTCTGCAAATAAACTACTTGTCTCCTTAACTAAATCAAACAACAAGGCTGGTGACTCTCTTTTCTCAAACACTATAGGAAAAAAATGGAATCAGCTCCCTCCTGAACTATCTACACTAGCATCTGCTTCTCTATTCAAAAACCAAACAAAAGAACATCTAAAAACTAAGTGGCTCTGTCCTTGTGCTAACCCAGACTGAAACCTGTATTTCACTCCTATTTCAACCCTAGCCCTCCCTCTTGCCCCTAAAACTTATTTCTCTCCTCTTGTTTTATTCTTAGTAATTTGATAGGATTTGGGAACTTTGTTCTTTTTGCAATTGCCCTGGTGCTGTCTAGTGCATGTGCTTGTTTATGTCTGGTCTAGCTTTTGCCTAAATGTTTTTTAGTCACTGTTTGTTAGTCCATGTGCTTTTCTCATTTTACCTATGTTACTATGGTACTGTTGCTTTATTACTCTATTTTACGTATTTGCTTTTGTTATATTGTTATTCTTATGCTTGGAGCTTTTCTCCCCGGGCCTCTACTGAAAATGGACATGTATCCAGTTAGACTAGCCCGGTCAACAAATGTAAAATGTAAAATAAATAAATAAAAGTTACCTTGACTCTGTCAGTATGCTCTCTTCTTAGTTGGAAGTATTGAGTAATAGTTACCTTGACTCTGTCAGTATGCTCTCTTCTTAGTTGGAAGTACTGAGTAATAGTTACCTTGACTCTGTCAGTATGCTCTCTTCTTAGTTGGAAGTACTGAGTAATAGTTACCTTGACTCTGTCAGTATGCTCTTTTCTTAGTTGGAAGTACTGAGTAATAGTTACCTTGACTCTGTCAGTATGCTCTCTTCTTAGTTGGAAGTACTGAGTAATAGTTACCTTGACTCTGTCAGTATGCTCTCTTCTTAGTTGGAAAATACTGAGTAATAGTTACCTTGACTCTGTCAGTATGCTCTCTTCTTAGTTGGAAGTATTGAGTAATAGTTACCTTGACTCTGTCAGTATGCTCTCTTCTTAGTTGGAAGTACTGAGTAATAGTTACCTTGACTCTGTCAGTATGCTCTTTTCTTAGTTGGAAGTACTGAGTAATAGTTACCTTGACTCTGTCAGTATGCTCTCTTCTTAGTTGGAAGTACTGAGTAATAGTTACCTTGACTCTGTCAGTATGCTCTCTTCTTAGTTGGAAGTATTGAGTAATAGTTACCTTGACTCTGTCAGTATGCTCTCTTCTTAGTTGGAAGTACTGAGTAATAGTTACCTTGATTCTGTCAGTATGCTCTCTTCTTAGTTGGAAGTACTGAGTAATAGTTACCTTGACTCTGTCAGTATGCTCTCTTCTTAGTTGGAAGTACTGAGTAATAGTTACCTTGACTCTGTCAGTATGCTCTCTTCTTAGTTGGAAGTATTGAGTAATAGTTACCTTGACTCTGTCAGTATGCTCTCTTCTTAGTTGGAAGTACTGAGTAATAGTTACCTTGATTCTGTCAGTATGCTCTCTTCTTAGTTGGAAGTACTGAGTAATAGTTACCTTGATTCTGTCAGTATGCTCTCTTCTTAGTTGGAAGTACTGAGTAATAGTTACCTTGACTCATCAGTATGCTCTCTTCTTAGTTGAAGAAGAACGTCAAGAATCAGGCCATTAGAGTGAGTAGATTAACAGAAGGAGAAAGTTTTTTTTTTTTGGCAAAGACTCCAGCAATCTTTATAAAAAAGATTGCTGATATAGATATCCAATTAAAGTGGCATCAGCCATGTTATCCAAAGTCACTACTAGAACAGATACTTATTTATTAGCCTAATATGTTCGTAGCCAGTAATGGAGAGAATGTTCCACTCAGAACCAGAGATTGTGAGTAAAGAACTTCACCCATGGTCCTTCCTCACACAGTGTAGTCTAGAACTACTTTGAGAAGTGCTAGTAATAATTGTTGTGTTGTCTGTGGCAATACAGTGCAGTACATACACAGACATAGGCTAGAAGCTATGATAGCCTGATTTAATCTTGCAATGCATATAACCATAATGATCATTTGCCCCTTTACAAGCATTTACTTTGTTAAATTTTCTGATTTTTTTAGGGTTAGGTTGCTTCATTTTCACAATATTCATTCTGAAAAATCAATTTATTATAACACTGTTTCTACTTAGTCATATCAGTAATTTGGATTGATTTGTGTTAACTCTTCTCCTCAGACCCAAGCATCTCTATAAAAATGTGTTTTGTGAAGCCTTGTATATAAGGATCACATCCACCCAGTTCTCCTCTTAATAGCTTATAATGCACAAAATAGAACCTCATCTTGACCAGACTACTTCGATAGTACATTTTCCATACCTTAATTAATGTTGTGCATATTCTCTGTTAGATTTCTTGCCTAGCTCAGCACCCTTTCTTAAAAAGGGCCCATAAATAATTCCCAAACTTTAATTTTGGTCCGATAAAGCTAGCGTAAAGTGCTTTTTTTTTTATAATTGCTGCATGTCTGAATTTAATATATTTTCGGTACTTACTTATTATCGCAACCAGATTTACGTTGACCCATGCTTTCTACTGTTTTCAAGAAACCATATCTGTAAACCTATCAAGGGTGTGTAAACTCTATAAATGTTACTGTGTCACATACTTTTTCTCAGGGGAGGAGGAATAACTGCTGAAATCCTCTTCCCTAGGTACGTCCCCTGCAGACCTATACACCAGACTGCCACAAGTCATGGAAGTCACTACTTTTGCAGCAAGACAAGGAATCGGGAATATGGCTCGTTGAGACAAACTGACCCACTTCAATTTAAAATCTCCTTTGGCAGGTATCTCAGCAGTTGTCACACAACCCTGTTACAGGCCAGCCACTGACAAGGCACTTTCATTCACTTTTAAGTCACACTTACTGATTTAACATTTTCGTTCTGTTTGCGGTGATAAGTCACTCCGTGACTTTTTCCTCTGTAATGAACTGAAGTTGTGTATGACACGGCAGTTGCTACATGCTGTGCTGGATTTCAAAACCAGTTAATCCCATTCCTTAAAATGAACCCATGCACTGGAAACAGTCAGGATAATTAATGAGGAATGCAAGCTTTGTGCAGCGTTCTGCCAGTACAGACTTCACAGAGGACATGAGGGGCACCATGGAAGAGTACAAAAATCCACCGTCATTCCTCCGGCTGCCTCATGCCTGCTGTGACCAAGAAGTGTCTACTTTGTCAATATACCCCTTTTTAGGTTAACATTCCCGCATTCACAGTAACATAACGAATTAAGTGTCTTCGCAAATCTGGTTGCGATAATACGTAAGTACCATATTTTCTAATGCAGCCAAAATAATATTAGCATCCTTGGCTACAATGTTAGTAAGAGGGTCACTCTATATACCAATGTCAATAAATGGCTAAACTTTTCAATATAGGTATGATATAACATATATGTATAATCATGTTTGCATTGGCTAGAAATCATTTGTTTTGCTTCACTAATATTGATTTTCATGCTGTTTTCTTTGGCACAGATGTGCAGTTCTGTCAAACAATGCTGTATCTCCGATTGGTCTTCTGTCCTAGTGATATACTTGACTAGTTTTGAATCATTGGTATAAGGGCAAATGAATATGCCTGGTGGGATGCTGATATCAAAAATGTACAGAATAAACAAGTAATGGCCTTGGATACATGCCTTCTGGTGCCCCACTGCTATCCTTGACACAACACTGGAAATTGCTATTTCCTATCAAATAGCCATAAGAGTTAACAGAAAGAGGGAGACACATCAGAATTTTCTGTACAAAAGGGAAAGGAATTTCAAAGCAATATTACAAAGTAGAGATAATTCTGGTAACTCTAGGTCCGCAAAGTAGGGAATGTACAGAAGTAGCCATTGTTTTCTGTGGACTTATATTAATGTAACAAAAGATTTTGTTTGCATCAAAGCAGATAAGTTAAGATTCCTGGCTTGTTTTTTTAATGTGAATTAAGTTGCCTGTTGCATATTTATGTGATTCGGTCCCTGAATATGAATGACACTCCATGCAGGCATGTCCGAGTTTGTCAGCATGTCATGTTGCTCCTTTCTACTGTTTCTGATGCTGTGAACTAGGACACTAGAGGAGGAAATGTTGACCCTAAACAAATATAGGTAGCAGATCAGATTAGGTGCTTACTCACCCCTAGTCCCAAATGAAATGAAATGTAAGTCAGTTTTGTTTTCTAAAATGCTGAAACATTGCTTCTTATGGTATTTTGTCTTTTTAAGATGCCAGATAATTAATAAGTACATTTTATTAACTGACACAGGTCATGTGTTCTGTTTTAAAGTTATTTAAGTTTGCAATATTCTGTATTGTCTTATAGCCTGATGATATTTGTTTAGATAAGAGTGCTAACTGTGGAGAATGTTTGATTAAAGATACAGTATCTTGGAACTTCCATTTTGATCTGGATTTTTTCTTGGATTTATAATGCAAATCACAAAGGAGTAAATACTCCAGATGTTGTTCAAATAAAGCAGACCTGCTGTCAATCCCCCCACCATCTCAAGAGTAAAGCATGTCCACAAAGTAATCTTTCTGATTGCATTATATCACTACAAATTACAGGAGGTGTACATATTTGCACTTCACAGAAGGGTACATACTCTTTTGGTTTGTTTTAGATACAGTAAAGGCAAGAGTCTGAAGCACTGTAATGTCTAAGACTTTCTGTTAGACTGTGATCTGAATGCTGCAGCTACTGATCGCACATTATATGGACTTCAAAAGATGATTAAAATACCTCACATGTACAGTGGATTTTTACCCCTTTTTGAAGAAAATGATGTAATTAAGAAAATAATGCTAAAAGCAACCTTGCACCTTCTTGTTGTGTATGTTACTAATCTGGTAATTAAATGTGCACATACATTATAGAGGACCAGTTTTACACATTGGCCTGGTCAATAACAAACAGTAAATGCATGCATGTATATACAAACACACTGATGAAAGATATAAGCTGTAGGTTGGCTTATCGAGGGTAAACTTTCTGAATATGAGCTTGTTAAAGTCTACAAAATGGCACTACCTAAATACTACAGACATTTTTTATTCTTTAGCTCATGCAGAAGACTATGCCTAATGCACCCTTAAATTTACTTTTCTAACTCTGTTTCACCAACTCACAAAGAAATGGACAACCTATTACAAATGCATGGAGTTTGTTCAATGTCTTAATTCAATGTCTTAATCTTCACAAAATCATGTTCAACAAACTGTACAATTCCAAATACAGAGGGGGGGGGGTAATAAACAGTTGTTGTTGTTTGTCTTTCGGCTTTTTCCTGGTAAGGGGTCACCACAGCGTGACTCCGGTCCACTAATGATTGCCAGTAGATTTTTACAAAACGCTGAGGTGCAAGCTCGACGCCCAACCTTCAACGAAGGCACGCCCATTTACGCACGCATGTCTTTCGAATGCTACCCAACCATATAATTATATACACTTATTATATCACTTTTTTTCATGGACAGTTTAGACTGATATTTAGCAGCAATGAATTCAAGGAGGGTACACTTGCAAAATAAGTACATGCATTCATATTATTAATTCCCCAGACAGGCAGTCATCAGCCTTAATATGTACAAAATTAGGCCTGCAGAAGAAGACAAGAAAATTCCAGTTCTGTCTGGTCTTCCTTATGGTATACAAATCTATCTGTTATCCTTCTTCCCCTTCTCCATTCTTTCTAGTCTCAATTGAATGACACTGCTGTTTTGCTTCATATCTTCTATTTAGGAATCATAACCCATCAGTGTACCACACTCTCTGTGAAGAAATATGTCCCTGAATCCATAATAAACCTTCATCCTTTGATTATTTCCTAAGCACCAGGTGTAAACTCCCAACAGAAACCAGTTGATTAACTATGTTTCATCACAAATTTCCTCAAGCACATTATAGGAAATAGTGTTGACTCTTTTAGGATACTAATTTTGTTTGTGTAGCTATGCATCCTAACCAACCCACTGTGTTTTCATTTTCTGTTAGATTCATCAACAGCTAAGTCAATAACCTCTAGCTGCAGAATTTTATCACAATAGCATTTATCAAGTTTTGCTGTTACAATTGCAACAAGGCAATAAGCAGAACACAGAGTCGTTGCTGTCACTGGTGTTCTTGAGTATTCATTGTCAAGCTAATCTAGAAATATAGCCTGAATACAATGCATTTCCAGATGTCACAAGGGAAAAAATTAGTGATATAACAGTATATAATGAAATGAAATGTGGTCAATACAGTTCACTGCATGCAGTACAACACAAAATGTGCAAACAGCTGAGAAATTAAATGTGGAAAACTGAGCTACGCAGATGGCTTTTTTTCAGTAAGCTGACAAATTTGACACATTACATTTTTAAATCTGATATCTTTCATTCCAACATCAGCATATTCTTCAAGTGAAGGGTGCGGTCACTATATGATGGTACTGAATCTTAACAGCTGATTTAATGCTGTTTGTTCTAGCACAGAGAATGGCTGCAGCACTGACAGCATGGACTTCATCAGTGCAAACTTGACCTCTGCCTTGAACAGGTTTGCACAATGCATTTAGCAGAATGGATTTGGACACATGCTCTGATGACTAAGAGAAACACTCTGACATTCTACATTAGAAGGGAAGACCTGTCACATAAAATTAATTTTTTGAGGGATGTTTACAAAAAGAATAGTCTGTAATTTTTGAACTTGTGAAATAATATTCCACTGTTCTAACAAAATCACATAGACAAACATGCATGCATTCACTCACATATGTCCACACTCACGTGCACAAACAAAATCATTCCCAGACACACAAGCACATTATCAGAAACTTTTGGTTTTGTCTTAAATCAGTTAAAAATGACAACACTAAAATATAGGGACTGTGCCACTTATCCTTAATTTCTTTTCAGGCTACCCCTGGAATAAGAAAAAGGGGACGACCACAGTACCTGATAAGTTCACAAAGAGAAATGTTTTTTTCTGTAATAATCCTGTTTTGAACTTCTGGATTACATGAGTTAGTGGATCTCTGCTACCAACATACAATCAATTATTCTCTATGTCATGGGCATCAGTATGTATGTGTCACTCTTTAAAGACTCAGCCTTGTTTGCAGTCTTGTGAAAATACTGTTCAAACTGCTCACCTATCTACATAAATAAATTGTTATAAAGGTAGACAGAAGGTTGACATCATACCTAAAGATCATTATAGTTAAGTGAGGTTTTGTGCTTACAATTAGCAACACTCATAAGGGGTGCAACAGAATATCACATATATTTCTCAGTACTCCACGGAAAGTGACAGTTTCATAAAGAAATGTATATTTACAGTTTCAGACAGGATGCCATTATGGAAACCAGAGGCAATTTTCCACCCAAATGGCAGTACATTTTCTCACAGTGTTATGGGTGAGGTCAGGGTACAAAACACACAGTCCAGATTTACAATGAAATGTAAAACACTCAGCAGAGACATACATATTAAGGACGTACAAGTCCTGTATCACATCAATTCCATCTACATGATGTACCAAAAGGTTTATTAAAATGGACTGTAAGGATTTCTGGGAGGTGACTAAAAATCTGTCTTCCAAATACTAGCTAATTTCTTCTTCTTGAAACAAATGTGATTCAGTGCACAGGCAGGTTTTGAACTTTGTACTCCCTTTGTGAAATCAACAAATTCAGGAATGAAAAAAATTACAGGGAAGTGTCATCTTTTTTGCTTCCTTAATAAAACATATTTTGATTAACTGTGCTTAAATCAAATATAACATTTAAAAAAATGTACTTCTTATATACTAAAGCTGAAGATGGCATAATATATAGATATCTGGAAATATTAAGAGACTAAACAAGTGTTATTACTTTTCAAAAATACTCATAAGATGTTAGCAAATGGAGGAAGATTAAGAATGTTCTACAACATGCCAAAAGTTGTACCAAAACAGTTTTTCAAGAAAAATGGTAGTTAGCTGATCCCAAAGGTCATAGAAAATTGACAGTCTAACCCACTATAGTATTTTGAGAGACGTACACAGTGCACAGTGCATTTTTATGACACTCAGCCTAGTAGGCAACATTTCTTCAACAGAGAAAAACATGATAATCTGAGGAAGCCTTTGCTCCCATATTTAATTCAAATATGATTGCGCCTGCACCGGGCAAAAAGGTATATTTCATACAGCATCTGAATAATGTGCAAGGGTTTTGGACATTGGCCATAGGCAATGGTTGTGGATTACACAGCATTTAGAAAATATAAATGACAGTCTGTGGGCTGCCAATGTATATTGTGCGACTCATAATTCACCAATACCTGTTTTGGTGACATAAATCATCAAAATCAGATTGCATACCGGCCGTCAGCTGTGGTCCTGCAATGCTGATTTTTCAGAGTCTTACATTGCTGTATGCAAAATAAACAAACACGCAAGCAAAAATATGAAAGTGCAGCTAAAAGCATTCAGTTTATATGTTTAAACTGGTATAGCTACATAATGTTGAGTTTAAGTTCCCTGAACATCAAGTGGCTGACACAAGAGACCAAGGATCAAATGGCAGCAACTATTTTCCATTTGAAAGCACTGCTGGTTTGGTTCCATATTTGCAGCAACAGTGAATGTTTTGGGAGACATGTTTGCAGCAGCAGTGAATGTTTTGGGAGAGTTCTCATTTTCTTCATTTTTCTGTGACAACAAAATTAGCATATATACTTTCAAGTGGTGTACATAGGGACTTGCACACAGGAAATTGCCTCTCCCTTTTAAAAATGCTTGCAGTTTAGGTTTTTGTCCTTGTGGTGTTTCAGACATTTGTGTGGGATGTGGTTTGCCAGGATTTTGAGTTTCAATCTTTCATAAGAGAACCACACAAAACATACCAAAACACCATTTTCAGAGATGTGATTTGCAATATTTTCTAGATATCAGAAAGAAAAATTAGAACAAATTTCCAGAGCATCAGAAATTTTGAACGCCATAAAACTGTAAAAACTGTTAGAAATAAGTCTATAATTTTTTGCTGCAGGTATCTGCTTAATGGGAGAGGGACTGACTCAGGCATGTATCCTGCACACCTTCCCAGAGAGTTTTTGACAGAAATTGCAACCCACCCCATTTTCTCATTACAGTTTACGGATACTCCAAAATCAAGTATAATTCTCCCAGAACCAAGGCCACAAATCTTCTTGTGCCCAAGCCATACAAGTGCACAGGAGGAGCTCTTGGCACAAACATTAAGAGGGATCGAGAATGGCTCGTACAGTGTGGTGACAGACCTCCAAAATAATGTCTGGGATTCAGAAAACATTTGTTCAGTGCAGAAGATGGTACATGCTGCTCTGTGATTCAGTAAAATACTGGGCACAAAGTCAGGAAAGATGATCAGCATTACATGCTGTCTCATCAGTTCATTGTACATAATGCCTATTGTACTTGGAGTGAGATTCAGTAATGGTAGTACAGAACACTCTGCATATGAAATGTGGACATAGCAACCAGTGGTACCCACATAAAATTAGCAGCACACCAACCAACACATACTAACAGTAACAGCTAGACAGTTAAATGAGAACTAGGCAATACCAGTGTATACCACATGTGGGCAAGAAGCAACCAGGACATATATGTGGCTTCAACCCTAAGAGAGTGATCAAATCCCCAGACTCCTACAGACTAAGTGATTATGGCCCAGTAATATAAAGGTACCACATTGCCTGTAGTATTCATAACATATGCTGACTAGAGATTATTGTACTTGGTCTGTGTGCCTACCACACAATACTAGAGATGAATATATGTGTAACGTAACATATCCAGAGATCAGTGGTATATACCAGCTTCTTTACAAAGTCATTCAGGGAAGTCATAACTTTCCAATTAGAGTTTCTTGATGCTCCTATTCTTTAACTTTCATCCAAGTTTTTCCAATACTTTTGTGCTTCCAGATGCCATATTGTACCACAGTAGTGGACACACAGTTCCCCATCAGCATAATGAACAGACAAGAAACAAGTTGAGAGTGTTTCATCTACCACCTTCTCACTACAATAGGGACTATAACTACAGACTGTAAGCATAAACCATAAATGCATCATGGGATACGACAGACATTAAGTACACTAATGAAATGAAATGACAATTTCATTAAGTTATAAAATATGGACAATGTTGATAGCAGCATTATCAGCAGATCTGTATTATTCTGGCTGTGTGCAGGATGCCTACATGTGTTAGGTGTGTGACGCGTACTGCTTGTATCATGATGGCTACTCTAATAACAGACAGCCACAAGTTGCATGAACATTGCTCCAGTGGTGCTGACAAGACATTTCAGTCATGGCTCATGAGGCTAATACACCCTTTAGAGCCAGTATATAATGCAGCACGTAAGAGCTGCCAGGAAGTGTGACTGGCAAACCTAAACACTGTCTGATGCATTATCTTCAGTATGCACCATTGCAGTTCAGGAATATTCTAGTAGCATCTGCCATTCTGCATGATATACAGATACTCAGACTAGGCTATCCAAACAAGCAGCACAAAATCACAAAGACAAAGAGACAACTGATTGACACTCTTTTGTGTGGTCACTAGTGTATGACTAATGGGATTTGTACCAAAAGTATGAGGATGCAGTATCCAAGGGATTTCTCCTTTCCTAGAGATGCATCGACCTTAAAGTTGGTGTATATAAGCAGATGGGGTAAGGGGGGCAGGGGGCAAGTCCCCTCCTCAAGAAAAAAACTTCTTTTTCACTTGCAAGTCCTGTTCACATTCCAGTGATATTGGTCTTTTGTAATCTCATTATGAGTAGAGTGATCACAGAGGCATTGATAGCTTGTCACAGAGCCAACATTACCTGATACTAAATTAAATCTGTATGAGCCTTGTGGTCTCCACCTGAAAAAAAATAAATAAAAAAACAAGCACTGTTTTTACTTGCACATGCTGTTCTCATTCAAGTGGTATTGGCTTTTGAGATTATAGTTACATGAGATGATCACAAAGTAGCTGAAAGCTTGTTAAGCTGCCAACATTATCTGATACTAACAGGAAGAAACCTGCATGTATCCTGCAGTCTGACAGCCCCATTTGTACATGTGAATGGTGTGACACAGGGTATAACTATTGGTGATACCCACTGGGGGCAAGGGATGTTGCAGTGACAGTATTTTGGTACGGGCAACCCCAGTAAGAAAAAAGGGTGAAACCATGGAGAGCACAAGATGAGAAATTCCAAACATGATTCCATTATCCATAAGCCCTCAGTCACGGGATCTTCCATGAAGGTGAAAGCAGCAACTGAATAAACTCCCTCTGTGGGGCACAGGTGTGGTTGTTTGAGAGGTGAATGAAGTAAAATGTGGCCCTCTCTGTCATGGTGTCAAAGAGCTGGCAGGTATGTAACATTACATTACACCTGACAGTATGTTTGAATGTCATTTATTTCAACAGCAACATGCAGAAGAAGCCAAGCAATTAAAAAAGAAGTTTGAACAGTTAAAAATACATAATTAAATGATAGTTTATCATCATATCTGCTTCTATTAATGCATTCTGTCTGTTGGAAATGTCATAAAGACAATAAACAAGCAGTTTATGACATCTGTAACTCAAAATTTCACCTTAATAATTGTTAGTATAAATATAATCATTTTATGGTGCCCAACATATAAGTAAGGGTATGACATCCTGGACCAAGGAAGTTATAGTACCACTTATCCATATCAGACCAATCACTGAGTACAATCCGCCCTTTTGCATGTACCTGACTAGGCATATGCAACAGTTGGATCGTCCACAAAGATTCCTCACCAAGAGAATCCAGGTAATAACACACTGTCCTATACAGATTGTCTTAGAGCCTTGTCTCTATGCTTGATCTCTTATAGGTTTTTGAGAAGCAATCTGTGCTTAGCATATAAAGCATCCTTAGATCCAGCCCTGATGGAACATTTGCACATCCAAAAAATGAGCAGCACCAGAAACACTTGATCCAGGGATTTGAGCTTTGCTTGCTGCATAAGAACATGCTGGTGAAACAGATATGTGCTCCCCATCTATGTGAAACAGAATCCATCTCTATCCTTATTCAAATGTAACCATGACCATTGGATGGAAAATTGTAAATCTATCCCTGGGCTGGCCCCCATATCTGTTATTGACAGAGGCTGACAGTAAACATTCCCTAACCAACATTGTATGGGTAATCATAAATGTATCCCCGTACTGGCCACCATGTCTCTTACAGACAGAGGCTGATAGTAAACATTGCCTAATTAACATTCCCATGTAACTTTTGGCAACCTCCTAATTAAAAATATCCCTCCTAACAACATCCCACTCCATTTAAGATGCACATGTTACAAGGGGATGCAATTGGGTTGGGTTGTGACACTAGGCTTATAAATTCCTTGGTAGTCATTGACACAGTATATACCTATGAACAGCCTAGGATTGACATCCAGATAAATATCTCAAAATACACAGGACACAGCGGCATTGTCTTCTATGCTGTAGTCTCTGCTTCTGTTAAAGTACTGCTTTATACAGCTCTAGCCTGAGGCAGTCCCCAAGTGGCAAAAGGCCACTTCTCCACACCAGTAACTCTGGCCACTTGATGAAAACAGATTATGAATTTCCATAATAACAGGGGTGGTTAACTAAAGGGGATACTGATGCCTATGAGCAATAAATAGGGGTCTATTCAAATCACTCTGCTCATACCCTCTTGGAAAAGTTTACAAATGCTCACCTGTTTGGGCAAATATTGAGGAAATCCCAATACATATGGTAATGAGAGGGTCCAAAGGTCCCACACTTCCAACATTCTAACATGATATCATGGAGTAAATAATTTTTCTTAATGCTGCACATTGGCATTTATGTAAAGTTCACTACTGTGTGGGCAGAGCAACATCACCCAATGTTAAATCCTTCAAGGCTTCATGTGCTTTTATCCTTCCTCATCATCTCTTGGAATCTTGTCATCCCCAGCCTCCATAGAGTTGCTCACTATCCCTTCCTTCAGCCGTAGTACAGAGCTTTAGATTTGCTACACCTAACTTTTTCGGGATTTTGGCTTGGAAGGTCCTCCATAAAAATAAGACCTGCCATCATACTTTGCAACTGAGTAAGCTGGAATCCCAGAAATTGCCTTGTTAATCATTCCAACAGTGGGGGTTTCCCCTTATTAAACATTAGATGTTACATAATTCATACCTCTCAACTGTACAGATTTTCTCAGAATGTCCAGATTTTTGCATCATATTTTTGGTCTGTTCCTTGGAAATATTGTGGGCTTTTTTTGGCAAATCGCTAGGATGCTCTAAGGACTGAAGTCACTAAATAATGACATGGATTTCAGTTTCAGACTTCATTTCCTTCAGAAAATGCATGCTAACACAAATCCTGTTATTCTAGCAACTTTCTAAGTTTATAAAAGCAATATTTAAAATGTGTCCCTATTTTTTGGCCTTTGTCCCCCCATTTTGTCAGGCTTTGTCCAGATTTCTTGTGCTAAGAGGTTGAGGGGTATGGTTACATTGCACCTGAATGACCTCATAATGAGACAATCTGCTTATCTGGTATGACCCTTAACTGTGGCCATACTGATAATTCTCTTGTGTTTTCTTTCCTCTCACTGTCTGCAACTTCCTCATGCTCTACTGAATACCTTCATACATTACATATGCACTACCTGTTATGGCAGTCCAGTCCACAGGCTCATAACACTTTCTATGAACAAATATTTTGAATGATACAAGGAAGGGATAATGTCTACAGCCTTCTGCTAATGCCTCCTATGCTCTCATTATTATTAAACAGTGTGACCACTCCACATTTCGTTATCCTGCAGTCCACTCTGTAGTGGGCTTCCTCTGGACTAATTCCAGCATCTTGATGTTCCAGCAATACATGGGTACCTGAAATGTACACCGTACTTGTTGTGGCAAGAATGACCTCATCAAGGACCTGTAGATTAGAACCATTACCTGTTACCTGGAATCTGCCCCCCTAGAAATACATCCAGCTTCCTTTTTTTGTTCTGCTGTTACCACTAATCTACCACTCTGTTGCTGGGGGACCAATCCATTTCCAGTCAACACCACCAGATTTGTTTCCATCAGTTCTAATACCTGCAAGCTATTACACAGTTGGCTTATTGTAGGCATTAAATACAAACTGCTGCATTCCTTTGCACTTAGTTAGCCTTTTCAAACATCCTTAGACTGTAGCCCCCAAACCATCGTCCAACGATGCCCTTCTCTTTGAACAATAGCTCTTAGTCCTCTTCCCTCAGAATAACGAAAACAATGAAAATAAAATGGATCTAAGTTGTGCCCTTGCAGTACTCTACTAGTCACATCCATTTTCCTGACATCATCCCCTTCAAAAAGACTGATTTCATTACAGGATTTTACTTTTTTCTGAGTGTTTGGGCTTACTTTAGCACAGTATTTCTCTGGTTATCAGCTTGCAGTCTGCATCTCTTGTTAGTTGGTTTCTACTTACTGGCCAAGATGCTTCCCATCCCTGTAAGGCCTTCTTTAGGCTGTCTGTCCATTTCAGCTTAGCAGGTAAAGCAAAGACTTAGCTTTAAGTGAACTTGCTGCTCGTCAGGATATTACAATACAAGTCCAGTTCTGTAGATATGTAGAGGAATGGATATTTTTACTTCAGCATTTTCATATTTCATTATTATATATAGCATTTCATTAAGCTGACACAGACCTATACATATACATATATATATATATATATATATATATATATATATATATATGTGTGTGTGTGTGTGTGTGTGTATATATATATATATATATATATATATATATATATATGGGTCTACCTGACAATGCCGAAAGCTGACAACACCGACTATGAGAACACCGACACCAGAAGATCGAAAACTGAGATGACCGACGGATGAAAACTCTGACGCTGAGAACACTGACATGTGAAAAGGCTGTGTAAGTATGTGGTAGTGACGGACGTTAGGGTTAGGGTGCGAGTAATGTAAGTGTGTGATATTGATGGACTCTAGGGATAGGGGTGGGTTAAGTGAGTTAGGGTTAGGGCACGGGTTAGGTGAGTGTGCGATAGTGACAGTCTTTAGGGTTAAGGGCGGGTTAAGTGAGTTAGGGTTAGGGCGCGGGTTAGGTGAGTGTGCGATAGTGACAGTCTTTAGGGTTAGGGGCGGGTTAAGTGAGTTAGGGTTAGGGCGCGGGTTAGGTGAGTGTGCGATAGTGACAGTCTTTAGGGTTAGGGGCGGGTTAAGTGAGTTAGGGTTAGGGCGCGGGTTAGGTGAGTGTGCGATAGTGACGGACCTTAGGGTTAGGGTTTGGGTTAAGGTTATAGATAGTTGTGTATGTAAGGTTTAATGTGGGTTTGTAAGGATTTTGGTGTGCTTGTGTTGTGTGTGTGCTTTTTGGACAAGGGATGTGTTTTGTTTGTTGATTGTCGGGATTGTGGTGTGTCGGGCATGTGAGGTTTCGTGTTTGTGAACTTTCGGTTATGTGGTGTCGGTGATTTCGTTGTCGGTGTTGTAGTGCGTTGGTGTTGTCAGGTAGATCCATATATATATATATATATATATATATATATATATATATATATATATATATATATATATATATATATAGGCGTATTTAAGCTGAACTAATAAAGATTAGATCAAATTACATACAGTTAATGCTAATGAAAATGTATCAGTCTCAAAAGACCAGTAAAAAAGTGGGCATGCTCAGGGACATAATCTCGGAACAAGAAAACCAAAATCTCTTGTTTCTGCAGGAGGATAAGCCCCCTTACATTGCCCATACCCCCTGATAATTATATATACCAACTCTGAAATCATAGAGTAGCATGGAAATATCCTGATCTCTTTCCCACTGTGCACAATGATACATTAGTCAGCAGGTTTCTTGATTATCTCTAGTTCTCTGATGTTGCTCCCCTCCTTCTCTAAAACTTGAATTTTCTCTTCTGCTTGTTCTGCTCCCTTGGGGTTGTATTCACATATATCTCTCATTGTTTCCTTTGAATCTACAAAAGTCTTAAATCCACTAGAAAAATACACTCTGAACATAATTGGATAAAACATCTGAAATCTTAACTTTTTCAACTGACCTTCCTAAACAGATACCCAAAATTGTGCTATTTGCCACCAGATACACAGACTGTAGTCATTAATGTCATATTCTCACCAGTCTTATAAATTCTCCTAGGGTACTGAAGCAAAGACTGATCTTTCACCTTTTAAGTTTCAGTTCTTACTAAAATATGCAATGGTTGTCTCAGCATTCCCATTTCACCAGGAATGAGTAAGTCTGAGTTTGCTTATTTTGATTTGCCAAGGATGTATACACCCAACTACTCACTCATTTATGCTGGACAGTGGCCACACAATCCTGTCCTTTTTCTGTTCCACAACTTCTATAGAACAATCATCTTTCTTTTGAGCCCTGTCTGCACAATCTGTTTGTTTTTCCTTCGGTATATTCAATACCATTAGCACATAAGTATTTGCCTTTTAAATCCTGATTCTCCTTCAGTAACCATACAGCAGCAACTGCAAGGAAATTCATTACATTCAGCATTTCTGCCTCTTCCTTCTTAACTTCAGCAATATAACAAACACGCTACTCAGTCGGTTTTCTGATTTTGCTTTTTCCCATTAAGTTAACTGTGAGCAAATGTGTGACAGGTCTCCTTTGTGAATTCTGTGGATGGCCTTTGATGAACTCTATGAACTAGTCTTCACTCAGAACACTAATGTTCATAAATCGAACCATTATCACCCTATGAAAGCACCCCTAAATGGATATGCAATAACATAGCAACTCACAGAATTCTGACTTGAAATCTGTGACCAAAATATCAAAAGATTTACGTTTTCATCCAGTACCCCCATGCAATGGGGGTTTGCTCCCTGCACAGTCTGGTTTATTATTTTCACTCCAGATGTTACTGCATCTTAGGAATAATTATACCCCCCACACAAGTCAACAAAATAAGCATCAAAACTTAACTTCAGCAACTGTATCATCCCCCCCCCCCCAGAAAATTCCATAAATGAAAATTAAACCATACAAAACACACCACAATAAGTAACACATACTAGCAAAACTAAACACACCTAGACATAAATCTGCTTCATCCTACTGAATTATTTAACCTCAATGCACACTAAGATACAACATGCTAAAAAACACTTAAAATTATATCACCATAACAGACATTCAAATAATCAAACAACTTCAGTATTTAGACAACTGACATTCACACTTATACATTTTCAAAACATTCAGTCACAGACTTTTTTGGACTCAGATTTCTTCCCCTACATTACTGTATATGATTCCCCATATTCTCTCACTACTCATCACTAAGCGTAACTATTTCTTTCACTATCAGCATTTATGACAGAATGTTATTTTCCACTAGGAATTCTAACAAAAGTACAGTATCACACAGATTAAGAACCTGGATGTTAATTTCAGGAAAAGCCTCCCTACATATTGACAAAATGTAATCTGAGTTAAATTGTTTTTACCATTCCCAGGCAATGCTTCCTGCTTCTTTAATGGAGTAGAGGGAGAACTAATTGCTTCCTTAAGTACTGATACTCTTTTTAGGTGATTTTGTTTACCCTATGGTTATGCAATAATGGAATATATGGAAGGAAGGATGGGAGAGTAAATTTCCTGGAAAAAAACAAGCAATGACATTTCTATTTGTGCTTATTCAGGTAGTCTTCCATTCCATTTTTATGTTTCCAAATATATGCAGCACTGCATATGTTTTACCAGCGTTTAAATGTATATTACAATTGTTTTTAATCCATTATGTTCTGTGTTATTGATAGTGTTTGTTTTTTTGCATCACTGCAGTTGTATTTCAAAGCTTGTGTTTTGCCTTTTAAATGCCTTAGTCTGTTTCGCTATCTTGGCATGCTTTAGGAAATGGATTTATAGACAACTGTGTGAGGTTCAGTGCTTTTTATTGCAAATGGATTTCTTGAATTTTCATAGTAACAATCAGAACTAATAATTTCATCCATATTTTTGTTAATACAATTCACTGTATATATTTCATTACAGCAGTCAATCCTGTTTTCCTGGGTTTGGTTTAATTCAATAAGCCTACCTGCAGAGCTAAGGAATGTGCATACATTTTTAATTATATTCTTCCATCAGTAACTGACAATCACAGAACTGCATTATACTTGTCAGTGGCGGATCCAGGAATTTGTAGAAGGGAGTGGGGTGCAGTATAGAAAGAAGACATTTGCGGCATGTGGAAAGTAGATGAAAGCAGTGGGGGCTGTAGAAGGAGGACCAGCTAGAGATGCACTGACAGCAGGTGTGAAAATATAGCAATGTACATTCAGCTGTACATCCTTATAGTGCAGCTGTGATACTGTAAGTATGTAACTCTTAACTAGCACACATCAAATTTAAAGGTAGTACCAGATATTTCAAGGCATGCCTGGGAGGGACGTCTGGTCATCTATGCCAAGCCATAGTCCCTTTTCATGATGATATGGCTTTACATATGCATTATGATAGCCTAGGGAATAGTGCCGCTGAAGATGATGTGACCACAGCAAGTACTGATAATGCAGGCATTGTAACCTGGTAACCCTATCCAATTAACTGGTGACTCCACTGTCTATTAAATAGGTGTGCATATCACTGGGCAGTGTAAAGAAGCTTCTGACAGTGCCATGCCTGCCTGGAGGCAAGCTTAGGGACCTCAGCTCTAATTAAAACTAACTATGACATAGTCATTGTTCATGATGCAGTCAGACTTAGAAAGTCCTTCCTATTACATGTGCAATAGGATGGAGTAAGATTATCAAACATTCTAACAAGCACAGGAAAATGACACCTGCTCAGTGAAGTCTTCTCATCACCTCATGCGGCATCCGAACACTGCAATATAACATTGGTATTCAATCAGTGGCTAAGGGCACGGTGTCATAGAGAGGAGATTCACTGCTTTTCTCTCTTTATAGAGTATTTTAATGTCAATACATTACTGAAATATGGTTCAAAATGCACATCATAGATTCCAGTGTATACCTCCTTTCACTGAATCTTGTGACACTGGGAATTTATGTGGACATTGACTAGCAAGTAAACAGCACCAGGATAGTAGGGTCACTGGCAGCAATAAAATAAAGTCCAGTTGATATCGCCACAGTTAAATCACAGTTCCTACTTGAAGATAACAAAAGGCTGCAAAAGACATATGTAATGCAGATCTGTTTATTCAACGTTAGCGCTTTCACCCAAAAGGCTTCTTCAGACGTACAAATGCATAGCGCTAGCGCTGAGTTCTGAAACATACAGCACAGCCATGACAATGGTTCCTATGGAACAGTTGTATGTAGAATGTCAGGCAAAAAAGGAGAGCACATTATAAAAAAGGAACACCTGAACATTCCTTCTAACACATATTGACAGCAAGTTTCCCCACATCTATATAAGTCTTATAAAAGCTACTAATGTTATAATGGGGAAGAGGACTGAGCCATCTCCCCTAACTACGTACACACACACTCTCTCTCACACACACACACACACACACACACACACACACACACACACACACACACACACACACACACACACAAAAGCACCTTAAACACTTCTCATTGCCTGGGCAATTGCTAGACACTGACTCTTCAGTTTCATTCCTGCACCAGTACCTCCCAAACAAGCTTTAATATATTGTTGGACAACTGCGGCTTGTCCATACTACTAACTGTAACCAAAATAGACACACACACACACACACACACACACACACACACACACACACACACACACACACACACACGCGCGCACACGCACACGCACATGCTGCTTTATTCACATTCATAAACATAATGCAAAGAGGAACTTTAATGAAATCCATCAAGAAGTTCCTAGATAACTGACTACATGATCTCTCTTAAGTGGAATTGATTTATATATAATGCAATGTTGTACAGCTAGTGTTCCTAGTGCTGGGACAGCATTAATTACAAGCAGTTTTATTTTCCCTATTTTCATTTATCGTCCTCTTTCTGAAAATTTAAATAAAACCTAGCAAAGAGGCATAAACTATACCCTAACAACCAGCAGAAAGTATACTAAAATGCATTAAAGATTCAGTGACAAAATGAAACAAACCCCATTCTGTAAACATTTTAATATTTTGCATTAAACCAAATCTTATCAAATCCAATATTTACAGAGCTGTATTGTTAAGCATTCAAAAATAACTCTCTGAAGTAATAATACATTGCCTGGCTTTAAAGGGAACAACATCAGATTTGTAGTGGTGCAGACTGGCACATTTCCAGTACCAGTCCTATTTTTTTTAACAGCATATCAATGAAAACCAGGAGCACCATCTCATGTACAAACAGACATGTCTTCCATCTTTGAACATTCAACAGAGAAGAAGCACAACATGGTCTAGACAAACTCCTTTTACAGTTCACATGTAACTTTATGTTCTTAGACAGACTCCATTTAAATCCTATAACTTCCTTTCATGAAACCAGCTGGATCATTGTCAAATGTGGCCCTAGGCAAGGTAACAGACCAATACATTCTGCCATACTAGTATTCCATTATTTGGCCATTTCTCGTTGGTTACCATAAAACATTTTTCAATTCTGTCAGTGTGCAAACTATTTTCTTCTTTACTTTTACAATGATCACAGAGATGTGGATTTAAATTAAAACCTCTCTCTCCCAGATTTTACAGCAAAAAGTCTGACAGCCATTTGTTGAACTAAACAAAACAGTCTCACAGTGAAAACAGACAGCAGGAACAACAGTAAACTTATTTTCCCTTAACTCGCATTTATTGAAAATCCATCTGGAAATCCATTAAACTATACGAGACGTTTTGGATTCTTAAGTCATCTCTAGAAACATGGTTAATTAAATCTCAGCTAGTAGAAAAAGCTAAAAAATGTTGATACTATAATACCTTATACAAGAATCAATGTAAAAGCCATGAAAGACTCAACTTTCAGCATTAGAAAATGCATCTTTTTATTTACTTTTGTTGAATGGGGTTGTCTGACTGATGACAGGCAATGGAAGGAGGATAAGGGAAGGCAAACTGGGCACGCTGCAACAAACAAACAAAAAAAGGTGGAAGCAGTATGTAGACAATGAGCTATACTTATCGTGATTTGGAGCAGCTACCATTCCATTTTAAGCACCTTTCTAGAGAAAGGGCAAACTGTACTTCAGTGTCTTGATTGGTGAACGAAAGTTCTCCAGCAAGGCATTAATGTGCAAGTAATGCCTGCTAAAAAATGAGTCTGCAGCGTCTCGGCAGCATATCAAGCATTTGTGGAGCTTGAACAGAAAAACTAACGGCCACCATTATTTTACATTCACTAAGCTGTGCTTTAGCTGTTTAGTGAGTGTAAAATAAAAAAAGAGAAGAATTAAAAAAAAGGATGTGTGTGTGTTTATGTCTGTGTGTGAGACTGTATGCATGTATGAGTGAGAGAGAGAGATTGATTGAGCTATTATTTTACAAGTGCTAATTAGCACTTTTGCTGTTTAGCGAGTTTAACAAAATAAATGAAACAGGAAAAAAGTGTGTGTGTGTGTGTGTGTGTGTGTGTGTGTGTGTGAGAGAGTGTATGTGTGTGATTGACCTTTCCCCTGGCAGCATCATTTAAGAGATTTCCGTAACTCTTAGCACAAGAAATCTGGGCAGAGAGACACAAAAAAATGGGGGAACAAAAGACCGAAAATAGGGACAGATTTTAAATATTGCTCTTATAAACTTAGAAAGCTGTTAGAATAACAGGGTTCCCATTAGCATGCATGTTTTGAAGCAGAGGTGTGTGTGTGTGTGTGTGTGTGTGTGTGTGTGTGTGTGTGTGTGTGTGTGTGTGTGTGTGTGTGTGTGTGATGACTACTGGGAGCAGCAGCAGTACAGAGTACTGAGAAATCTGGATAAAGCCTAAAATAATGGAGGAGCAAAGGCTCTAAAACAGAAACACATTTTAATTATTGCTCTTATAAAATTACAAAGTTGCTTAAGTAAAGGATTTGTGTTAGCATAAATTTTCTGAAGGAAATAGAAGTCTGCAACTCAAATGTATGTCATTATTTAGTAACGTCAATCTCCAATGACTGCAAACGAACCAAACAATTTAGGAGTAAGAGACCAAAAATTAAAGTGCATACCTGATTATTTTTTAAAGTGTTATATTTTAGATGTAAAATGCTTCCTCCAACTCCATTAACATATACTACAGCAAGTTTGAAACATTAGACGGAGGAAGTATTTTACATCGGCAATATACTAAAAAATAATAATAATAAAACAGTAAAACTCAACAATTTTACAGATAGCCCATTCTCTAAGAGCAATAATGCCCTCCATGGTGTGTGTTAACATGCAATTACTGCCTTACCATGGGTGTAGAGGCCCTCCGCCTGTGACATCAGGCCTCATAACACACTTGGCAGGCATTATTTACACATTAACACAAAACCCTGTCGGCCATTATTGCTTGCTTACTGAATGATCACTTGTGATACATTTATATAAAAGTAATCAAACCAAATCAGTACATTCACATTTACAAATGTTATACATTATACATGTTGTTATATGTCATATAATCAAAGCAACATTACATAAACCGTTCCTCCTCCAAAACATATTTCTGCATGGATTGTTCCCATTATTTCTGTTTTTATTTGTAATTTACTCCTACCCTTTTCTAAAGAACCCACTTCCTGTTCTTTTACCTCTGTTATAATATTTACTATGTCAAGAATAGTTGGTTTAGATTTTAATTTCCATTTTCTACTCATTGCTTCTTCTTTGGCAGCCACCAGATAAACTTCTACATCTTTGACCAGGTATACGTATCTGTATTGCCCCCAATAGCGAAATTCAACACTGACATCTGGATAGAGGCAGAACTAGCTGAGCTGTGCAGCATTTAGTTGTGTAGTCTATTTTCTTCAAATAATGTCCACTGTGGGTGCCCTGTGGAGTTTCAACAGTTCCCATATAGTCTTAGCATTCTAGGGTACAGAAAACATGATTGATGCTTGTAGTTCTAGGCATACAGTGTTGTCCAACATAACCGCAAAGCATCATAATAATAATAATAATAATAATAATTATTATTATTATTATTATTATTATTATTATTATTATTATGAAACCAGTAGCATTTTAGTTGAATTCTGTACAAAGACTGCAAAGCAATGTTTAGCACTGCAGTCTGAGTGGTAAGAATGAAAACATACAGTTGCTAAATGACCTGATACCAAGATCCATTGTTAAAATAAAATGGAGTTTTGCATCAACAGACCTTTTCTAAATAAAAAGATGCATGAAACTCTCACGTGCAGGAATGCTGACTAACCTTTATCCCCAACACTTTGTCACAAAATCAAACATTTTATAAAGAACATGGCAAGATATCAGGGAAAGTCAGAGACATCTTGCAAAAACAGGGACAGCTGAGCTGTATATTGATATTTCTGCTGCAAAATGCACAGTAAAGCACATTCTTTTATTTGTTATTTTTTTTTTTTCCTTTTTGTTAGACCAAGTGGACTAATGAAAAAGAATCTGTGAAATAGTGGAGTCGCACTACCGCAATCATGATCGGCAACTGGGAACAACAATTTTACTTTAAATTTACCTTAAAAAAACATTTAGATTACAAGACTCAGCACCCAATGCCAGACTTTCTTGTTTAGCTGACAATTTATGGACCTCCCATGGTTCTGTTATTTCACGGAGACATTGTCATTTGCCTGATTGTTCCTAAAAGAAAATTACATTAAAAAAGAAAAAAGATTATCAGATGCATGCAGCACCCACAAGTATGTGAGACCGATCACACAAAAGCTCAGTCAGTTAATGCTTATACCAAGAATATTGCAATTCACTCTTTTATATTAAAACAATAGTGCAGACACAGTGTGAAAGTATATTTACAGGTAGGAAAATTGCTCCTGTGACAATCATATTTATTTGACGCAATATGCCTCCAATCATTGTGAATGAAGAATACTACCATTAGGTTTTGTTCAACTGGGGAAGGAAAACAATACCAGGAATCAGGGACGTCGGGAGGCATACGCACTGTACTGATTTCAGTACAACTTATGTAGAAGGGGGGGTAGCATTTTAAATGTTCACTTTTTCGCGCTTTACTGCACGATGACATCAGCGCAGCCAGTCAGGAGCTCCGCACATGTATTTCCGGCCGACCAGCCAGTAGCGCATCAGGGCAGTCAGTTCAAATGCTTTTGGAGGAAACGGGAGGAAGGATGTTGGTCTCACTTCATCATGCTGTCTGAGTGGGAAGCGGATTCGTTATGGTGGTCGGAAGCAGATCCGTTATGGTGGTCGGAAGCAGATCCGTTATGGTGGTCGGGGTGGTGAGTAATTGTGTGTGTGTGTGTGTGTGTGTGTGTGTGTGTGTGTGTGTGTGTGTGTGTGTGTGTGTGGGGGGGGCAAGTGTATGTATGTTTGTGCTCATAGAAAAACTAACCGAGTATAAAATGTTAAAGGGAGTCATGACCATGCTACATTATTTGCAAGCGCTGGTTTGAAGATCCAGTTTTTAGTATAAGGTTTCCTGTAGGGTTTTTCTGAAAGTCCTATCATCACCATTACATATTTTATTACTACTATTCTTTCAATGTTATTAAAAAGTCAGTTGGACAGTTATCAAACAGAGAGAGCGAGGGACGGAGTGTTGCAGCAGGAAAGAAACGCTGGTTGTTAATATTTTACAGACTATAATTTATGCTGATCCATGTATATGTCATTTGGGTTATAAAAATGTATTTTTATTAGTATTGGATGGATCTGCTTTCCACATTTTTAGGTCTCATCATCAACATGTAGCTTTTAAGAGCTTTTTGATGTCTGAAATAAACCAGGGGCATGCTGTGCTGTTTATTTTAACTCTCACTTATCTTTCTGGGAAAAAAGCAGTTTTATACTTAAGAATGTTTAGTAGTATAGTTAGTGCTGTAAATGGGGTGTTGCCATTGCAAATTATAACCCAATTGATAGAGTTAGGATCTGTGCTTATAGTCTGTTGTAACTGGTCTGTGGATTGTATAGTAGCAATTATTTGTATATGTATATACAAAAAAAAATACTTATGTAAGTGCTTGCACCCCCCCCCCCCCAAGAACTCTACATATACTAATTTTGAGATTGCACAACAGTGGGGAAACCTCCTCACACTAATTACCCATGATGTCATTATGTTGCCTGCACTTATTTGGACTAGAAATGATTCAAAGAAATAGGATGTTCAATGATTTATAAAATGAAACAATAAATTGACCACCTAACTGTAACCCATATATATGTGTGTGTGTATAATTTCCCTACTCCCCTCTTTATGGCAGACGTGTAGAAGTGGTTTAATGCTTCAGCTTGTGCAGTTGTAGTTATTTTAGATACCATAAGCCTCCAATAAAATTCAAATTCTTTTATAATGTTACAAGGTATCTCAGTTTTGCAAAGTGCATCTTTTGCTGCAGAGGCGCCTTCACCTACTGTGCCATTGACTTCACTTCTTGCACCACTTGTCTTAATATAATCAACACAAAGGTTACTGTACTGTTGTCCAGGGGCAAAACCCAGCTACATTGACCTAATTTGATAAATGCATATTTTGACCAACAACATTTGGCAAATGTCAATTCTTTCATCTGCTCTTTCAGTTCTTCTAATATCTTTATTGTGCTGCTGATGATAATTGTTATATCCTTTGAAGCAGATAAAATGCATCTAGGGTTTATGGTGTGCAACTATGTACTATGCTTTACATTGTCCTTTACCATGCGGTGGTTACTACTCTCACTTGGTTCATTTTTCTGGATGTACTTCAGCATAACTTTAATCCAGTTGTGCTACAGTCTTGTCTGATATTAAGGGGCTTTATGAATCCAACCATCAGTCATTTTTGCATCACAATGATGACTTCATGACTACCAATTTTTTTATATGCAGGATATTTTATTTTACCCTCAAGCACATTTTTGGTTGTTATAATCATTGCCTTTGTAGCTAGACTTACACATGCTTTCTGCTTTATTTTATGCCTTTTATGAAGACTGATCATAAAAAACAAAATTGCTATAAATATAGATTATAACTGCTAGATCCCACCATAGTCAAAAGTAAGCATTTAATTCTGACACTGTCTGGTAGTATTAAAGGGAATTTCTACTGCTAAAGTCAGTCATGACAGCTACTGCTCAGAGCATATCACATATGTAAATATCATGCTCATCTCTGAGCCAGTTGATCAAAACCCTTTTCACAGAATGGAGTTCATAGGTTCATAGGTTCATAGGTTTATACTAGGCTATCTGCCCTAAGGCATTTATAAGCCTAGCCCAAAGTTTTGTGGCTTACACCACCCCTTATGTTGAAAAATACTGTGCCCATTAGTTTGTTGTGCCTCTGTCCAGCAGTGACACAGAGATGATTCCCGGGGTAAACCTATGATCTCCCATCCACCGGTCAAGATTTCTCTTGAACAGAGCCAGCGAGTTGCTCTGCCTCACATGGACTGGGATTTTATTCCACAGCATAGGGAGTCTCTGGGTGACAAATCTATCCCTCCAGCATGTCCTATTTATATCCGTGCTAAGGTTTAGCACCCAGGATAGTTTCATTTTCTGCCTCTGTAAAAGGGCCTCAGCATTGGGGATACATATCTCCTAAAAGAAAACACAATGGGAACATATGTCAGGATCACATATGTGGGAGTATAGTATATAGAGATACAGCAATAACAGATGGCTACCACTATTCACTGCTTGGTTACACATCTCAAATTCAACACCATGCAAACATAGTGAGGGTGTGGATGTGAGTAGGGTAGTAGCAGTACTCATTTATCCCTGCCTGTGCCATGACAGATACTGTTGTATGGTCACACAACCAACACAAAAGTCCATTATGTTGGGTCCCATATGTGTAAACCTGCTTATAATATCTAAAACAAGCAGTGCCACACAAATAGCAGTGTAGTATTACCACCTCTATCAACATGAAATTCCCAGGAGAGTGGTATACCTATGCAACAGACAGCATTCTACTTGTACTGTTCACTAGTTCCTCTGTAGGTCTAACCCACCTGCAGATCAATGACCTGTCAGCCATACAGTTCCACACAAGGCTTACTGCTATAATCACCATTCCCCCCTAAGTATATGGACAAATACATCATCATGTTGGAAACAAAATAGTCACATACCTGATGGAGTACAATATTCCTCTTTTGAACAGTACAGATATATAAATGTTGTGCCAATGAGTTGACCATGAAAAGTAACTCTCATACACAATGTTTTCCCAAGCTAGCTGTTTGCCTTTTTAACATGGTTCTCTATTAGGAAGTAATTGCCTCTGAACCAATCTGTGCTTCTGAAATGGTAATTGCAGCCAGCACAACTGATTTTCAGTGTAATCAGCCAATTCCATGCAACCACTGAATAAAACATAAGGCAGATACTACATCATGGCAGAGATAATTTACATACAAATGTGTGTGCTACAGGCTGAAGCTGAGGGTGGTGCTGCAGGCAATAGGCATATGCAGAAAGGGTGAACACTTTGCAAGACAACAAGCTCTAAGAATAAGTGTGGGACCTGTGGCAGCCGTGTTTTATAGGCAGAGACAGACTGAGAGTACCCACCCCACTGGGAAGTAAGGTATGTGTGTCAGGTAAGTCTGTCAGCCAATGGTATCAGTAAGACAGAGCAAGCCAAAATGCTTGGTGTGTCCTACAAAACAGGTAGGTGTACATTAACCATGATGTCAGGCAGCTGGACAACTGCCAATTCTCTTGTTATGTCATGGTATTCCTCTGTTGAGTGTGTGCTGGCAATCCTTGCATTTAGCTCAACCTCTATATATGTATGTTATTTGTGCAGCTGTGGTTGTCTGTGATATAGGTTCATAGGTTCATAGGTTTATACTAGGCTATCTGCCCTAAGGCATTTATAAGCCTAGCCCAAATTATTGTGGCTTACGCCACCCCTTATATGAAAAAATACTGTGCCCATTAGTTTGTTGTGCCTCTGTCCAGCAGTGACCCAGAGATGATTCCCGGGGTAAACCTACGATCTCCCATCCACAGGTCTAGATTTCTCTTGAACAGAGTCAGCGAGGTGCTCTGCCTCACATGGACCGGGATTTTATTCCACAGCATAGGGAGTCTCTGAGTGATAAATCTATCCCTCCAGCACGTCCTATTTATATCCGTGCTAAGGTTTAAGTCGCTTGCTCTAGTGGGTTTGGTGGATTTGGATTTTTTGAGGTGGAGCATGTCCATTAATTCCGGGTTGGACATGGCCTTGTATGTCAGGCACATGTCACCTCTGAGCAGACGGTATGCGACTGAATAGAGCTGGAGTTTCTTCAATCTGGCAGCATATGACAGATTTTGGAGTCCCTTTATCCTTTTGGTGAGGAACTTTTGGGGTCTCTCCAATTGCTGCAGATGTCGGGTGAGATACATCCCGAATGGGGCATTGTACTCGATCATTGGTCTGATAAGTGAAGAGTACAGGGAACAATGACCTCACTAGATCTGGATGTGAATCCCTTCATGATCAGGTGGGCAATGTAGAAGGTCTTTCTAACCACTTTAGCAATGTGAGTGTCAAAAGAAAGGCCACTGTCAACCTGGGTCCCCAGGTCCCTGATAACCTCTTCTGTGCTTAGTGGATTGCCACCTATATGGTAGCTTGGGGTTACCTTGTTTTTCCCGAAGGGTATGACTATACATTTTTTGGCGTTTAACTTCAGGCCATGGCTCTGGCACCAGCTATCTGTTTCCGTGAGTCCCTTCTGAAGGATATCAGTGTCCGATGCACTTTCCACTATGGCGCCCAGTTTGCAGTCATCTGCAAACTTTGTCAGCCAAAGTCCTCCCATGTTGGCCTGTACTTCTGAGAAGTAGATGCCAAACAATAGGGGGCCAAGGACCTGCCACTTCATTCATGAAAACATTGTTTTATTTTTGCTTGGTCAAAGTCCTGTCCCACACACACACTCAGATTATATATACTGCATGCACTCCTGAACTTCAAATGGGTTATAGGGTTGCTGTAGCTTAGGAAAAGGGGAAATACCACTGTGCAGCAAATTACCAAGAAAAATATGCTTTAACTAATAGGATGAAATGAACATGTTGCACCGTTTTCAACCAGCTAATCTGCTCCATTTCTTTGTGTATTATGTTAATAAAAGAATGTGTCCTCATTACTCGCATAGTATGGACATTGTCTAATAATTCATTTGTGATGCAGTAGAAAATGACTGCTAACTTTTCTTTTTTCCTGCCTTTGAGTGTCTGATTTTTTTGATTAAGTATATTTTTTGCAAATTCTTGCTTTAATTTTATGTACTATTTGACCTTCCTTGTGTACTGTTGATGTACTCCATATGACTTTTCACCAAAGAAAGTTCACTGTTATTCATTGGAGTTTATCCACAAAATTGTTTGATTAGGCCTTTATGAAAACAGTGTCTTCTGCCTGATAAGTCTAACGCTTTTTATGTGTTAACTAGTAAATTGCGAACACAAAATAACACTTTACAGAGTCTGTGCTGTCATTAGTATTCAGTGTTATCATTACCTCAGTCATATCAGTGTTGATAACATTTGTACCTGTCTAATTTCATTGTAGTCTCCTGTTCTGAGTATATCTTCACAGAACTTCAGGACTGGAAGATTCAGAAGGCCATCTGTGTTATCTGTACCTGTTTTCTGTCGTATTCTATTGTTGGTCATATGATCACACTATGCAAGTCCCTTAAACAATTTGCTATCTCTTAAGGAACTAAATATTTAAATTAGAGCCAAATATTTTGGTCATTGCTCATCTGTCCATTAATTCTCCAGTTAAGGACAGTATTCCTCACTGAACTTCCCAGTAATTCTCCAGTTAAGGATAATATTCCTCAATGAACTTCCCAGTAATTGTCCAGTTAAAGATGGTATTCCTCACTGAACTTCCAAGGGCAGTTAAGGCTTGTATTCCTAACTGAACTTCTTTCTATTCTTCACCATCTTTGCATACCGCGTATGTCATGATCACAACATAGTGCTGCATTAATAACACAAGTCCACAGGCACTGTCAGCCAGAACCACTGGGCTTAAGGCTTTACTGGCCATGGATTTTATTCTATAACAATGACGGCTTGCTTTGGAAGGTCATGATAAATTCTTCATATTCCTGAGAATATAGCAAGCCATTAACCTGATCTGCTAATGTGCCATTAGTGTCCACCTGTGTGATGTATGAAATAATTTCATGGTACACATCACCTTTGAGTTACTAAACAGAACTTGCATGTCATAAAGAGAACTGAAGTTGTGAAAGATGCTTTCTTTGTTAAGGCACATGTATCCCACAAACAGAGAATACTAAACAATACAAGAGCACTTGGCTTTCAACTGAAAATTCCCTATACAGCAGACACTCTATATTATATTACTGAGGAGGCATTGCAGCGAATGCCTCTTCAACGACACTAAAAGAGCAAACCGTGAATTACGAGAATGGCCGTAGCTTGGCTGGGGAGGGGGGTAGCAGTTTGAGAGCTGTCAGTACAAATTTGAAAATCCTAGCTACACCCCTGCCAGGAATATCATTAACTGAATGCTTAAAGAAATGAAGGTGGAGGGTGGGACAAAAAAATACAAAGCATGCGTGATGGGAGGTTCTTCCTGAGTAAAGTTCAAAGCAGAACGAACGCCCTGTTTATAGAAACTAAAAAACAAAAAAAAGGCAGAAAGGAAAGACAGTTTTCTTGTTTTTAAAAGAAAAGTTTTGCAGTGATGCAATAAAAAATGTTGCCAAAACAATGGAACTTTGACACGCTCCCTTTTAACTCTTTCAGAAGGTATTTTTTGTTGTTTTTGTTGTTTTAATTAGCAGGTAGTTTTCTTGGATTCAGCAGCAAAAAGGGGGTGCCACGCGCCCCTGCGCCAGAGCCTAAATCTGCTATTGCTTGTAACAATGGCATTTATAGTTTACTGACTACTCAATGAAATGCACTAAACTTAAGGTTTGGTGGTTTATTCTGATCATGTATGATGGTATTTTTATGACTTTCTTGCCAGTATTCAGTGCACTTACACATCTGTCTCTTATTTCAGGAGAGCTTTATTAATATTATGCTATGTTAGTAGCTCTCCCTTATGCTTGCCTTTTATTATTGTAGCTGTTATTAATGGGCTTATGTAAATAACATGGGCTACTTTCTGCTTGCAAATGCACACTTTATTCCTTACATATTTTGGTACTTACGTATTATCGCAACCAGATTCCGATTCTCTCACAACCAGGTTACAAATCTGTCATAAATCTTGACATTATGGACAAATGAGGTATTGTCCTTAATGTCATGGATTTTGACAGATTACTAACCTGGAAATCGGAGTTGAGCTGATCCGAGCGGTATATGAAGAAAATTTAGTGGCTTGTTCTGGTAGATGGTTGAGATAAACAAGAAATGCACTCTGTCAGCTTTCTCTTTCGATCCTACACATGCTGTGTTGGCCCCCAGGAGTGTTATCCTCTGTTATGTGTGTGTTTACTGTTAAAAGTATCACGTCTGTAGAAGTTACCTTTTCCGCCTTTTTGGCTGGTATTGGAACCGTCACTCTTTACAACATTTCTGGGGAAGGGAATATGCTGCAAATGCAGCTCATTGCATCCGTTCAGAAAATGCCATCTCTTGAAAGGAGTACGTTTCTTTGGTGTCTGTGTATGGTCTGGCTCAACGTTTGTGTAAACCAGACAGAAACAAAGTTGTAATCATTTCATAAGTACATATTTTCAACAGTGTTTACATATACTGAGGTTGTGCTGTAACTGTGATTCGGACTAATTATTCCATTTTACATTGTTTTACTTTGTTTTGTTTGCACGGTTGTGTCCAGGGTTTTTTAAAAAAAACTTTGCCGAAGGATGTCTGGGTAGAAGAGGAATTTGTGGCTTACTACTGCTCCTGGGTGATTTCCCAGTGTCACGGATAGCTGGTCAGTAGCTTACCCACCCCTGAAAAAACTCAAAGACTCATTTGTCCATAATTTTAAGAATTATGAGACATTCAGAATCTGGTTGCGATAATACGTAAGTACCCATATTTTATTCACATATGGAAGTTCTTCCGTTTGCCCTTTTGCTCTGTTTATTTTCTAAATATATGGCTCTCAGTTGTTATTTTTTTTGGCTGTCCTGTCATGATTTTGCATTATATTTCAAATTGTTTTTGTTCTGTTGTCAGGTATAACTGTAAGTTAGACCTGTATTTGCTATATCTAATCCTGATATACTTTTCCTCACAAATGCCTATTATTATAAGCATATATCCCCATTCTATCAAAATATCTGCAGAAGTAATTTCAAATCAGCCTGTATGACAGACCCAAGTTCCAACAGGAGCCACGGTGCTATCTGCTTACTTTATTCTTTTGTACCTCTGTACACTTTCTTTAGATAATGGCTCCCAATATTCACAGCTTAATACTACAGCATAGCAGGCCTGCAATTCCTGTAGTTGCAGTTATGCATTTCTGTAGCACAATGGGCGGCCCAAGCTAGACTTGGAAGCAGCCAGTCCCTCACTTGTAATGTACCACCCACTGTGTAGACCCATACAGATTCTCACAGGCTCTTTGGGTCCTTAGATTGCTATATGTCCTAGAAGCCAGGACACCCCAGCTAAACATTGAGTGCAGCATTTTAACATTCAAATGTAATTGGAATTGTAATTGGAAATACAGAGTATATTTTAGAGCATTTATTATAACTGTAATTGCCTTAATATTGCTACAACTCAAGTGCTCCAGGTTGCACTGCATCTGAAGTGTTTGTGTGTTTTAGCTGCTTTTCTGTATATATAGACTTCTCTGTATATGTAGACTAGCTACTTATTCTGCTGTGTTACTGCCTCCTAAATCATTTTTCAGTTGTGCACTTGCCTTGCTTCATTTAAAAAGTTTTAAATTGCTACTTTGGTAGAGTTTTAATTGCATTTACTGTTTAGGACTACACACTCAAGTGTGTTAGCCTTTTCTGTGTTTATTTACTGTATTATTGCATTGTTTAGCCTGTTTCAACAAAAAAAATACTATCTTGTTTGCTCATTTCCCACCATTTCTAGCCAGTCCATATCCCAGGCTTTGCTTGTCTCTGGACTTTATTTTCTGTGCTCAGAGTTATCCAGACCTTGCTGTGGTAGAGGGAAGTCCTACTGCCTACCAGTGGGACTGGTGAGCATTGTACTGCTTATCTAACGCTAGTGGAGTGGTTTCTAGCGCTGAAATTGTAATTATATTACCCTTTTTGGGCTGATTTCTATTCCTTTCAACTTTCTGGCTTAAAAACGGGTGTGTTTGCACATTTTTCACATTGTGCAGCACTGCAAGGCTATAATTAAACTATTCCAGGTGCCAGAAAGTCTGCTCTTCAAATTGTCCCTTAGAACTAGCTGGGTTCTCAGTATTAGCACTACAATCTGAACCCCTGTGACTAGCACTTGCTCTAGAACCTGCTGGAAAGCACTAGGAAGCCTGAAACTGATTCAAACACTCAGCTCTCCTTGTCAATAAGGAGAAATTAATCATAGGCACTAAACAGCCTATAAATGCAAAGTACCTTGCAAAGGTAAGGGAAAACAGCTCTTAAACTTTACAAAAAAGCACCTAAACAGGCATGTCCAAGGGTCAGCTTCCGGTGATTTCTTCTGTCCACCTGGTGAATCTGGGCATACTGGGGCAGTGCGGCAAGTACCTCATGTACACAGACAATCCTCTCCTCCTACCACCCAACACGACAACCTGCGAGAGATGCACTTACATAGCCAAACTAGAAGCAAAGCTCTCTCCAGCTAAGATTGTGCTAGACAGTCAAGAGTAGAAGGTTAACACCTGCATTACACCTCAAGCAACTAATAGCCCTCAAAACCCACACCATCAACACCCACACATAGCAACACTAAACCCACATATGCAGAGGCCCTTAACATTAACCTGCCCAAGCTACAAGGACCTCCGAAGCTGAAACGCAAAGAAACACCAGTCACGACCAAAGTGACACATAGCTCACAACAGCAGTGTGCCACCCAACAACAGCCCCTAAGGCAAGACAATGTACCCAACACTTTAGTCATAGGTGACTCTATAGTCAGGCACACTGATGTCCCACTCACCAGGCTGAACAAGGAGAAAATTACAGTCAGCTGTCTGTTGGGTGCCAGGATCCGCCACATAAAGTCACTCCACAACAAGTACAAATATGACTCTGTCATTGTCCATGCTGGAGTAAATGACTTGAGACGTACCTCCCTGGACTACATGAAAAGAGACATGGAAGAGCTCTTGGATCATGTGACCCAGGCAGATATGACCCTAGCCCTAAGTAGCATCCTGCCTTTGCCCAGAATGATACCACAGTATAAGGACAAAATGATTGACTTCACCAATTGGCTAAGCCTTTGGTGTCATTCAAAAGGGATCCAGTATTTGTCTGCCTGGGAAGATATGATCGACAAACCACGATGCTTTGCCAGAGATGGTCTGCACCTGTCACCCTGGGATTCAGGTTACTGGCTAAAGCTCTTGCCACCCCTATAGAGCCTTCTTTAGGCAAGGTTCAAAGGATAAAACCACCACCGTAACAGATACAAGCATGCAAAATCTGAAGGTAATGCTATTTAATGCTAGAAGTCTAAACCTCAAAATGCACTCTCTCAAGGCACTCCTAAAAATGGAGAACACCGATATCTGTGCAGTAACTGAGACCTGGTTCAAGGCTCCAGAGAGCACCCCTGCAATACCAGGCTACAATTCTTACCACACTTTTCGGCTACAAAACCAAGACCGAAACACTAAAGGTGGAGGCGTGTCCATATTCACCAAGGATATTCACACCTCCACTCTAGTTGCCCAACACAATGCATCTGAAATTCTCCAGGTGCAACTAACACTAGGTAAGACTGCAATCCAAATTGTAGCTTGCTACAGATCCCCCACCATACCCCAAGATTCTCAATACACCTTCCTAAACATACTGGAAAATATTAAGATACAACCAAACACCCTAATACTGGGTGACTTCAACTACCCTGCATTAACTGTGAAAACTACTCGGGTACCAACTCCTTTTCCCAACGGTTCTTGGAATTCATAAATTCCAATGCCCTGGATCAACTAATCCATTGTCCCACCAGGGACTCCAATATCCTAGACCTGGTCATTACCAACATGGGAGATAGATGCTTCATACCAGTGGTCACCCCCTCATTGGTCAGGTCTGACCATAAGCAAATCACCTTTGACATCCACATCCCACCCCCACCCCCCCAGTAAGGAAACCTCCTTAAAAAACTTCTCCAAAGCCAACTTCATGCTACTGAAGACAGAAGTGACAAACTTCACAACACCCATGCAGACGGGATCTGGAAGTTCGACTGCAGAATCCTGCACTAAGGCACTGTACGAGTACATCCACTCGTGCATGAATCATGCCATCCCAAATAGAACCAATATGCTCTTCTCCAAAAAAAGGAAGCCAATCTGGTGGTCCCCTGATATAAACAAACTATACAACAGAAGGAAGAAACGGTTGCAGAAAAGAGGAAAATCCCAGGATGCAAAAAACTCCCTCACCAGCCTCAGTAAGAAGCTGAGATCCCTCATAAAATCCTCAAAAGCTACTTACGAAAATAAAATTGCCAAAGATTCCAAAGAAACCACAAGGCATTCTATAGTTATGTCAAGAATCTAAATGGCAATGCTCAGATCTGCTCTGAGCTACAACAGAATGGCATTAAATATACTGATCCCAAGGATATTGCCAATATCCTGGCAGATCGATTTAGTGCCAACTTCACCCCCCTCTCACCCCCTCAAGGGCCCATCTCAATACCAAAATATTGCCAAATTTTGATAATCATGGCCACACAGGTAGAAACCGCACTCTCCAAAGCTAAGAATACAGCATCCATGGGACTAGATGACATCCCAGGCTGTGTACTACATGAATTACAAAATGAACTGGCACCTCACCTAAGTGTCATGTTTAATCATAGCCTCACCTCTGGCTTTGTGCCCACTGAGTGGTGCACAGCTACAGTTATCCCGCTCCAAAAGGGAGGATCCACCTTGGATCCTAGAAACTACCATCCCATCAGTCTGACAAGCCTGATCTGCAAGGGCATGGAACGCATTATCATGGAACTTATAAACAAAGACATTGGCAGCCTTCAAACACTGGACCCCACCCAGTTTGGGTTTGTGGAGGGCCGATCTTGTCTCCTAAATCTGATTGACTTCTTCAAATCAGTCTCCAGAGCTGTGGACGAGGGTAAGGTGGTCCACACAACCTATTTGGACCTCGCCAAGGTCTTCGACACCATGCCCCACTCTGGAATCATAGATAAACATACTAAGCTGGGCATAAAATCCCTACGTCACTCGATGGATTGCCAACTGGCTTACTGACAGAACCCAGACTGTAAAAGTAGCTGACTCCAAATCCAGCTCCAGACAAGTGACAAGTGGAGTACCTCAGGGTTCAGTCCTGGGACCAGTCTTGTTTGGCATCTACTTCTCTGAAGTACAGGCCAACACTAAGGGACTCTGGCTAACAAAGTTTGCAGATGACTGCAAACTGGGAGCCATTATTGAATCCCCAAATGATGTAGATATTCTACAAAAGGGCCTTACAGAAACAGATGCCTGGTGCCAGAGCCATGGGCTCAAGCTTAATGCCAAGAAATGTATAGTTATCCCCTTTGGAAAAAAAAGCATGTACCCATGAATTACCACATAGGTGGCAGGACACTAAACATCGAAAGTGTGATGAGAGATTTAGGGACACAGGTGGACAGTGGTCTCACTTTCGATAACCACATCACCACAACAGTCAGGAAATCGTTCTATGTGGCACACCTCATCACTATGGGCTTTTCATCGAGAAAAAAGGAGGTCATTGTCCCACTGTACTCATGCCTCATTAGACCCATTATAAAGTATAATGCCCCGTTTGGTATATACCTCACAAGACATCTGTAACAGCTGGAAAGGCCACAGAAATACCTCACTAAAAGAATCACAGGCCTAAAGCAGATGCTGTATGCTGACTGTCTAAAAAAACTCCAGCTATACTCTGTGGCATATCGTCTACTCAGAGGCGATCTCCGCTTAACATACAAGGCCATGTCAAACCCTAAGCTGTTGGACATGCTCCACTTAAAGAAATCCCAATCCCTCAGAGCCACACGCTCCAGGGATCTAAACCTTGTCATTACAATGACCCAAACATGCTGGAGGGATAGGTTCCTGACCCAGAGACTCCCCATACTCTGGAATAGACTGCCCATACATGTCAAGCAGAGCGCCTCATTGGCCCTCTTCAAAAGGAACCTTGATGATTGGATGGGAGATAGGAAATTCATGTCAGTCGCCCTGCTAGACAGAGGTGCAGAGAAGTAAATATTGTGGGAAGAAATATCCAGGGAATTGTTATGGCTAGGCTTGCATAGGCCCTAGGGCCGATAGCCTAGTACCAACCTATGAACCTATAAATGACTGCTGCCAGGTTATGTCACTCTCTCTCTCCCTGGGCTGGTAGATATTTTTATTTTTTGAGTGAATTTGGGTTTGGAAAATTCTACCTTGTGCAGCACCACATTACTCTTTTACCCACCCCCACATAATTTCCCTTATATCTACTTTAACCCCCTCACTCCTGCAGCCTTTCAGATACAACAGCCCCAACCAATCAAAGTAATAACATCCTACCCATGCTGTCCTATATGTCACTGTCCCATCCCTGTTTTACTAATTCTTTGCTTTTATAGTCCATCCAAGTCAGTCACTCCTTACGTACTAAAATTTACTCGTTACACCAATACCTTCTGCTTCTTCCCAAAATGTTATTATGCATGTTAAGTTGCTACTCATCCTGAGAACTTATACACGACTTTATCCTAGGCATGCCCTCAGTTATTGGGCACTCAACATAAAAATTTTCCCTTTATTGCTACCATTTCTAGGTGGGTTAAACATTTACCTGCTGCACTAGCTCTGAGACATTAAAGCCTTTTGCTCAGAATTAAGCTATTGACAAATAAGGTTCCTGGTAAACCCTTTCAAATATCCTACAGATTTATGACCATATTTCTTAGCCTTTTTACAGGCAGGTAATACTGAATTAAACTAAGGACCACTCAACTGTTGTACCCCATCTAAAAACTCCTCTATTGGAAACATGAACGCCCATAGTTTAAATAACAAATGCACCAGTTTTGAAGGCTGGAATTCCTTACAGAATAAACTCATTTCTTTTACTGACACCTAGTTTAAAGGCACCTTCAGAATATTCCCATTCCTTGAAGCTAAACACCGCTACTTTATTGACAACAGAGCTAGGACTAGATAAGGAAGCAGTGTGTTATGATACTAACTGACATGTCTTTCAATATCTAAACCCCAAATTTATAGCTAAAACTTATGCTGCTTGTGATAATGATTCAAGCTAGCTTATTGTAGACATATTGCTTAGTGATAATATTTTTGGCTACCGCATATATTCCTCCTGCAACCTCACTATACATCTTTCTATCCACTCTAGGCAATATATTGATGGCCTAAGATAGTGGGCTACATACACGCTGGTTTACAAAGTCCATTGAATATGTGAGAGAAACAGACAAATGTAGGTTTTGTAAAACCAAATTGGAAACAGTCACACACCTCATTCCTAGTTGTGACATACTAATGGCAGAAGGACTATATACCGAAAGGCATAATAATGTGGTAAAACTGTTGCACTGGGGATTGTGCAAATATTATGATACTAAAGTGGCTGAAAAACACTGGAAACATGAACCCAAAGCATCATAGACAATGCTGAAGTTTATATCACATGGGATCACCCATTACCAACAGTTTAAAAGATAGATGCTGGAAAACCGGATATAGTGGTCCATGAAAAGAAGACAAACTAGCATTGATCATTGAAATCACCACACCCAGTGACTACAGTGTCTTGTGAACAGAGAGACACAAAGTCATAAAATATCAGGATCTGCAGGCAGAAATGAGAGCAATGTGGAAGAAAGATACCCTGACAGTTCCAGTAGTAGTAGGAGCAACAGGTCTTATGAAAAAGAATCTATGATCGTATTTAGATATGTTACCAATACATGTAACCCCATACAAACTGCAAAAGGAGGCATTACTGGGCACATTGCAGGTGCTGTAAAGAGCACTTTTGGCTGACATCAAATATTGAAACAATACTAACTTCATGAATTTTAACTGTACTTTGACTTAGGAATGGGATCCAGTCCCGTCATGGTATTAGAAACCCAAACGATTTGGAGAAATTAAAAAAAGGCAATATTTTTCTTGTTCCAGACACCAGCAACTTATCCTCCTAAGTTTGATTAATATAACTTAGGAAGGACATTTAATGTCGGAACTCTGTAGATATATATCATCATATGGTTTCACCCAAGTAGAACCTTCAGGCAATAGAACTAATCCCACTCTAACTATAGCCACTGGATGCTGGTTTACCAATATTCATACCAAACTGCATTAAATAAATGTTTTTCCTGATGTTTTCTGTGATGATAAACCCTTAGTCACCAACTGCTCTCTGATGTATTGTAAGCCATCATCCAGATTAGCACATACCAGATTTATTTCATATTCTCCTGAAGGAAATCTATTACATCAACATCGTCTTATCAAATGCCCTCCTGTACAACTGCAGTAACTCAAGTGTGGTGCTTTTGGACTTCAGTAATTTTATAATCCTACTTCATGAATGATTTAGACTCAGTCTTAACAGACTCACTTCCGTCAGTCCAAAAAACTCTGGCAGACAGTTGTAAATAGTAAGTGTTATTCCTAAAAGGAGTAGTTCCTCATCTTTTGCACAGCACATAATAAGATTTATCAAAGATAACATCACCTCCTCCGCTCCACCTAATGACGTAGTCTTCAACAATACTCAGTATTTCAGATCCTGCACCTATCTTGTCAAACCAGTACACTATCCTTTATTGTACTTACCAAACACCAGTCATAAAAAAGTACAGGAGCTTCTTCAAAACATTTCCAGCAGCCATAGCCCAGAGTTTCACACCATCTGCGTTAAGATCCTTAGAGTAGATAGTTAACTGTCATGCACACCCACTGCATGTATCTACAACCTGTCACTGACTATTACATCAGTACCCTACAGTTTTAAACATGCCCTCATTGTAACACTCTGCAAGACCACCAGCCCATTATCTACAAGAAGTTTTCATCCAATCTCCAGTACATGTCCACTGGCTACAATTCTAGAAGAAAATACTGTTATGTCCAAAGTCCTGAATACACTCAGATATGACATTCTCTCATATAAGCAACAATGTCCTCTGCCCTAGTCACAGTGCACTTACTGACAGTTACAAATTCACTTTTGAAATATACTGTAATGTGGATGAAGATATAGTGTCCTGTGCTATTTTCTTAGATCTTAAGAGAGCATATTTAACAGTATACCATGACATTTTACTTCCCAAAATGTCAGTTAATGAGTTTCCTAATGCAGAAAACTACAACAGGCACAGTGAAAGGTCCCGAAACCACTCAGAAGTAAAGGCAAAAATCAACTGTTCATTCCAATACAGTCCTTTAAGGATTGTATTGGAATAAACAGTTTATTTTTGCCTTTACTTCTGGGTACTTTCTGGACCTCTCACAGTGCCTGTTGTAGATTGTTTTTGCATTAGAAAACTCATTAACTGCCATTTTGGGAAGTAAAATGTTGTGGTCTACTGTTAAATAGGCTGGACCTCTCACAGTGCCTGTTGTAGTTTTTTTTCGAGTTGTCACCTTTTTAGGTGTTGTTTGGCACTGAGTTTCTTCCTTTGGTTTTGGTTGAGTTTTCTAATGCAGTTACTTTATGGTTCAAGGACTACCTATCCACAAGATCATTTATAGTTCATGGAACAATGGATAACTGAGGAAGTGGATTCATCTCCAGATGAGTTCCTCAAAGGTCAGTTCTTGGCTGATTACTATTTGCACTCTTTATAAGTGATCTTCTGTGTGATCACCTTCAAACTAGTTTCTGCCTACATTATGCAAATGACCTAGTTTTAACAAATGCAGGTAAAAGTTCTTATGGCATTTTCATATCCCTACAACACCATTTCAGCTTAATCTGGAACTAGTTAGCTCTCAAAGTGCTAGCAAGAAATACCATTAAAAGTACAGTCAAGAAATTTATGACACAGCATAAACTCAAAACATTAACAACATATATGTTACTAATCTTATCCACTATTCGCTAGCAAAAGCTATTTACCACAGATGCATGGGCATCATCTTTGACAAGACCCTCAGTTTTATGTATCATACAGAGAATCTGGTTGATAAGGTTCTTAACCAGCTAAAAATACCTTATAAAATGCTTCACCTTCTCAGACAGATGCTAGAAACTATAAAAATTAATGTACTACTACCTAGACTGGAATACAAACCTCCCTTGCTCATCACTTTATAGTCTCTTGAAAAGCACTGCCATATTACAAATCAGAGAAAATATGATTCTTCACTTCACCCAAGAACATCATTGTAGCACAATAAAACTGCAAAATGGCCATCTGTTCCAAGAACCACGTCTACTGAACACTTTCAGCTTTAAACTCCTTAACAATGGCTACTGCTTCCCTTTAAATAACTTGGTCCACTCTGGGGAAAGTTTACATTCCTTATACAGTTATGGAAAACTTGAACGAAGGTGGGGCTATTGGAAAGAGCATTTGTGAAAAATCATCTGAGCAAACTGGAATATCCTTGACCAATTAGTTAAACTGACAACCTTATGACATTTCAGAAAATCATCACTGCGGTGGTGGTGCTGTGGTAGCGTTGTCGCCTCACAGTAAGACGTCCTGTTCGATTCTCAGCGAGAGTGTCTTCTGTGTGGAGACATGCGTGAATGGGTGTACCTTCATTGAAGGTTGTGCGTCAGGGCCGGCAACTCAGCACGTAAAAATCTACTGCCAATCATTAGCGGACCGGAGTTCCGCTGTGGCGATCCCTAACTGGGAAAAGCCGAAAGACACAACAACAACAACAACATGAAAGCCCATTTCATTGCTGGAAATAGATGTATGTCTTTTAGAAATATGGGATGATTAGAATTCCTAGTTTGTGTTCTCCTGCTATAATGTTATTGTGGTGTTTAAATGCATTATTAATGCTTACGATGCTTAAATAGCAACCTTCCTAAGTTAGGATATACTATTGTACTCTGCCTCTCTTGACTCATCTTGCGACCTATCTGTCTTCAGTTACTTCATACATGCTCTCCTGTTCATTTGTAAACAGCAACCTACTAATTTGTGACTTTTTTCAAGGTGGGACATACCACATCTACTTTACTTCTCTTGATGTGTTACTTAACTGCTTTGACATATAATTGGTATTGCTGCTCAATTTATACTGTAAGTTGTTCCATATCTGCATTTGTATACAATTACGGCTACTGAATGCACTGCAAATTAATAAATGAACAAACACAGGCAAAATTATATTATGTTTCTTGTTAACTTGTTTACCATTTTGGCTGTTCATGTTTTATACTGTTGCATTGCCACAGCTACTTGAGTCATGCCTGAAAGAGTATTTGGACCTATTCATATACCGAATTAACAAATGTTAAATAAATACATACATGCATTTTTTTTTATGACAAGCTGAGTAGTTTACCATTTGTGACCAGTGCTGTATTTTGGACCTCCTAGACCTGGAGCTGAATATTATAAGAGGCCTATTTATTTTGTGTACAACGGTAGAGGATTTCAGACTAGGAGTAGAAAGCAGCAGGGCCTGCTTTTCACATGCTGGTCTACTGCTGCAGCTTCAGCAGCCCTTTTCTAATCTTGTCTTGGTTGTGACTGGTTCATCAGGGAGATAAGAGATGGTTTGTTGTAATGGGAGGCTACAGGATGTATAAAATTTCTCTCCAGCTACAATGTTTCCTGAACTGTGTGATAATTTTATATGTCCTTCCTCCTATATTTCTGATTGGCTTTGTAGCAAAAAACATTACATCTATCTGTGTTTGTGTGTGTGTGTGTGTGTGTGTGTGTGTGTGTGTGTGTGTGTGTGTGTGTGTGTGTGTGTGTGTGTGTGTGCATGTATATACATATATATATATATATATATATAAATATATATATATATATATATATATATATATATATATACACATTGATCCTCAAAGCATCAAAAAAAAAAAAAAACAGATTTTTATATGCTGATAATTATATATGTCAACTCCAAGATTACATTACAGTGGGGAATGGGCTTATGCCCTGATCCCCACTAAACTACCATCTCATGGAAAGCCATTAAATTTAGATGAACTGTACTGTCTTTTTCACACTCAATGAAAGCCACTTTTAAGAAAGGTTCTGCACCCATATATATATATATATATATATATATATATATATATATATATATATATATATATATACACACACACACACACGCATACAATATGTACATACACAAAAACATATATATATATATATATATATATATATATATATATATATATATATATACCATTTATATAATGTAGATATACTGTAGTGATTTTCTGACAGATAAGATTACCTATTACGTGAAAAATATGTGTTGCATTTTACAGTTGTATCATAGCCTGACTTGCAAGTGGTATTAAGGCAATGCCTTTGGAAGCTAGAACATTAGATTACCTGTCTCTAATACAATAGCAATCTCACAAATTAATGAAAAGGGTTTACCATTTGAATTCAGCCTTGCTTATTCATACTGAAATGCAGACTAGATAAAAGACTCTGGAAAGCCAGATGCTAGATGCATCTAGTTAATGACTTGGACTTGGAGGAGGGGTACGGCAGCAGGGGTGACTTAAGATCTTGAAATGCTATTGCTTTTTTCTCTTTATCTCTTTTTGAGGTCAAGGAAAAATGGAAAACAACTAGGCTTAAATAATCATTTATGTGTGTGACCTGACCTGCACAAATTAAGTAATTTGAAATGCTGTTACTCTGAATCATGTAATGGCTGCCATATTATAAAACAATATATACTTATTAATTAATCTGGCTAGCAAGTATTTTGTCAGAGAGTTTATTTTCTAGACTGTACTAGGAAACTATTACGAAATTATTAATGAAAATATTTTTTCTAGTTTACAAGCTACCTCTGGTATCCATTTTGATGGTAGTTAAAGACTAAAAATGTCTAATCTGTATTTCAATAAGCATTACAACAGTATCTAAGAATTAGCATTACTGTAAATGAAATAAACATTCATGCATTCATTTTTCCATGCCAGTTTTACCATTGTTAGGGTCACGTGGGAGCCAAAGCCTGTATCAGTGGGTATAAGGCAGTGTAATAATCCTGGATGTGGCACCAGCCATCTATAGAAGGCACACACAGTCTGAAACACACACCACATGTACACATAAGGAAATTTTAGAGTATCACTAGATTTCCTATCTGAAAGTCTTTTGGATGGTGAAGAAAACTAGCAGCCAGCATAAACCCATAAGGACAAAGGGGAGACATGGATACTCCACACAGAGGGTACCCCCGCCAGGAGCTAAACGGAGGAATTAAGTTAAGGCACCACCATTGACCATTATGCTGACACCCATTAAATAATGGTGCCTTTTTGAAAATGAATTTTAGATAGCATTAAATTTCTGTAACATTGTGACATAAGGGACAAGGATTTGAGTAGTTGACCCAAAAATGAGTAGTTAATGGCCATTTCTCTTATCTCAGGGGATGAGGTTTTCCATGTCAGAAGCACTCAGATGGAAAAAACAAAACAAGCCCTGGGTGTAATTGTATCAGCTAAACATATGTGAAGTCAACATAAGGCAAGACACTTTAAGGGGCACAAAGGCACTAGGAATTTAGGTGTCTGCATGTTTTGCAAGTATAACACACAATACAGGTCTGTGGATTAGGAGTGGAAGTGGAAGTGTAGATTTTCCCAAGGTGTAGATAATGGTTGTCTAGTATTAGTAAGTATGGATGCACATAAGCTAATCCAACCAAAAAAAAAATGAATCTCTCTATATATTGATGTAGACTGCAATTCCAGGTAAGATGGGAGTAGGAAATTGGACCACAGGTTACCGAAGTGGTATAAATGGTCAGGCTGGTGGGGCAAATAATACATTTCTACAGATATATAATTCTGGGCTATAGTAGCCTTGCAGCTGTTGGTTGCATATTATGTTATGGTTTCGCTCTTTTTTAATGTCTCCAAATCTTTTGGGTTTCTAATATCATGACGGGAATTTACCCCATTCCTAAGTCAAAGTACAATTAAAGTTCATGAAATTAGTATTTTTTTTAAGTCTTTGATATCAGCCAGAAGTGCTCTTCTCAGCACCCGCAATGTGCCCAGTAATGACTCCTGCAATTTGTATGGAGTTACATGTATTGGTAACATATCTAAATATGATTGTAGATTCTTTTTTATAAGACCTGTTGCTCCTACTACTATTGGGATGTCTGGGTATCTTTCTTCCACATGGCTCTTGTTTCTGCCTGGAAATCCTGATATTTTATGACTTTGTGTCTCTCTGTACACAAGACACTGTAGTCACTGGGTGTGGCGATTTCAGTGTTCAATGGTACTTTTGTCTTCTTTTCATGGACAACTATATCTGGTTTTCCAGCATCTATCTTTAGAACTGTTGGTAATAGATGATCCCTTATAATGTAAACTTTATCATTTTCTATGATGCTTTGTGGTTCATGTTTCCAGTGTTTTTCAGCCACTTCAGTACCATAATGTTTGCAAAATACCCAGTGCAACAGTTTTGCCACATTTTTATGCCTTTCAGTATACAGTCATCCTGCCATTAGTATGTCACAACCAGCAACGAGGTGTGTGATTGTTTCCAATTCAGTTTTACAAAACCTACATTTGTCTGTTTCTCCCACATGTTCAATGGACTTTGTAAACCAACATGTATGCAGCCCACTATCTTGGGCCACCAATATTAACCTTTCATCTCTTAGCTTGAATTTGCCTCTCTTTAACCATTCATTTGTTCGTTCCTGACCATCATGAGGTTCTTCCAGAAGTTTTCTATACTTGCAACCATATTTATGCATTTTCAACATTTCTTGCCTTCTCATCTGGTCCTTCACCTTATATTCTTTCTTTTGTTTTTTTGCACATTCAGTTGCTGCTTGATTTTTATCTACTTCTGGTTTGATTTCCATTCCTGCTTGATGCTGATATGCTTCTGCTAGTTTAAGCAGAGAAGTCATCTTAGATTTATTCTCCTCATGTTTCAAAACGTTCACTATGTTTGGGTCTTGTGAGGTCAGCAGGTATGTGTGGAGCCCCACAATTGCAGATCTATACAAGTAATCAATTTCAAGGGTCATCCCTCCTTTGGAATGGGGAATATATAATCTTGGTATGCATTGAGTTTTTATAAATCATTTGGTGAGCATGAAGCATCCTTCTTGTTTTCCTGTATAATCTGTCCAACACATTTTGGGGCCAGTCAGTCACTCCAAAACATTAAGTTAGGACAGGAAGAGCAAATTGGTTTATAGCCTGGATTTTGTTCGTAGATGTCAAGACTGTTTTCAGGATTAATTTAAGTCTTCTAAAGTATTCCTTACTAAGTTTTATTTGCATTTGTTCATGTTTTATTGTTGATCCTTCATCAGTTCCCAAATACTTATACACTCCATCTTGCTCAAGTTCTTTTATATTAGATTCTTGTCCCAAACTGATGTTTTCATGGTGCTGCAGTTTTCCTGCTTTAAAGGTTGCTTTTGCACATTTATAAAGACCAAATGACACTTTTATATTAACTGAAAATGTTTTGACAACTTGCAGTTGTGCTTTCAGTTCCTCATCTGATGTGCTATACAGTTTTAAATCATCAAAAAAGAGAAGATGAGACGTCTTTACACTTTTGTTTTCTAGGAGCAAATTACAGCCATGGCCTAAGCTGTTAAGGAGACAGCTTAATAGGTTAAGGGCAAGACAGAATAGCAGCTGTGACAGAAAGTCACCCTGGAATATCCCCCTTTGAATTTTTATCCCTGGGATAATAATTTGTCCTTTATCATGGCTTAATTGCAAAGTGGTCTGCCACTGTTTCATGGTTACTGTAATGTAGTCAATCAGTGTAGGGTGTATCTTATACAGTTTAAGTACCTTTTTATCCATGAATGTGAGATACTATCAAATGCTTTTTTGTAGTCAGTCCATGCTATACTTAGATTCTTCTCCTTTTTACAGTTCTCCACTATGACTTTATTTAACAACAAACAATCCTTTGTTCCATATGACTTTCTTTTATTGCCCTTTTGTTCTACTACCATAATTGAGTTTTCTTCTAAATCACTATAAACTCTGTTGGCATCAATTCCCATGCACAGTTTATACATCATTGGAAAGCAAGTTATTAGTCTATATTTTTTAGGGTAGCTTGCAGGTTCACTCTTAAGTAGGAGCATTGTTTTTCCCACTGTTGGCCAGGTTGGTGTCTGTTCGGGGTGCACATATAAATAGTTCTTACTCATGAACAAATCTTCATGCAAAGATGTTAATACTTTTAGCCAAAAGTTAGGTACTGCCTCTGGGCCTGGAGTTTTCCAATTAGAGGCTTTTCTTAACTTTGTTTCAATCTTTCTGGTTGTTACTTCATCCCATTTCATATCCTGTATCTTTAAACTTCTTATTCTTTCTTTTACTTCTTCTGTCCATTTAGCATCTTTGTTATGTTCCACAGGATCTTCATAGATACTTCTTCAAAATGTATCTATTTCTTCTTTTTTTGGCAGTCTTTCAATTCCTTTTATCTTGTTTTCCAGTTCTCTAGAAAACTTTTTGGGTCATCAGTAAATTGCTTATTTTGTACTTTTCCTTTTTAAGTTTTTCTGCCTATACTGAGATTTTTAGTTTATTTGCGCTAGTGCATGATAGATCCTAATCTGTTCTAATACTACGTATTGCTTTTATCACATCTATCTTTCTCAGTATTTTTGTTCTGTTTCCTCTTCTATATTCTTCTAACAGTGATAGTTCTTGTCTTACTTGCTTTATAGTTTTCTCTATTTGATACGTCCATGACGGCATTCGATTTCTCCACTTCTTTTCCCTCACTACCCTGTGTTCTTGTGATAAAACTTTATCAGTTATTAATTTAGCTGCACAGTAATACATAACATTTACTTCTGTTATCTTCATGGTCAGTGCTGAATATGGCATATTTATTAAAATAACTTTAATATTATTAGAAAATTTGACTTCACAAGTGAAAGGTCTAAGTCTTTTCACACATACTATTCTGCCCTTATGTCTAATCTAATAATATGTGCTAAGAGAAGACTGTGCTAGGATTAGACATTTCTTTATAGAATTCCTAGGTTAAGTGGTAGGTTCACAAGTTAATAGGTTAATACTGTGCTAGCTGCCCTTGCAGATCATTTTAAACCTAACCAATGTCCCTTTTTGTACTAAAAATAACTTATCCCATTTGGTTATAGATTGGCTTTAGCTATCCTCTGGTCGATAATTATATATTACCCCTAAGGAGAATAACTGGGATCATAGCATAGATGATCTGAGGAGACCAATGTATGAGATAAAGCATGTAGGGGCTACCTGTGTCAATTATACAATGGGCAGTCCTGGGGTAAATTTTCAGATTCCCATCCATAGGTCTAAGTTGCATTTGAACATGAACAGGGATGACCTTTATTTTATGTGGATGACGAGTCTGTTCCACTGCAGTGGTATCCTCAGTGAGATATACCTGTCCCTTCCAAACATTCTGTTGATGTTGCAGAAGAGGGTTAGATCCCTAGATCAGGTATTTCCAATGCCATTCGATTTGTTGATATGCAGTAAACCCATCAGTAATGAGTCAGAATATGCCTTGTATGTCAGACACAGGTCACCTGTTAGTCTCTAGGATACCAAGTATAGTGAGAGAGCTTTGAGTAGGTCCATGTAGGACATGATTAGGCCTTGTATACTTTTAGTAAGGTATCCATTTTGGTGTTCCAGTTGTTGCATGTGTCTGGACAGATGCATGTCAAACAGGACATTATGTTCAATGATTGGCCTAATGAGCACTTTGTATAGGGGGACAATGGCATCCCTAGGTGTAGACATAATTCCCTTTGTTTAAAAGCTGTTTAATATAGAAATACATTCTAAATAAACAGGATGAAACCTTGTGCAAATGTTATCAACAGCAGAAAGCAGTCACAAATGCCAGGAAAAAAGCTGGACAGTGAAGGCAGGAGCAAAACAAGCAATTTATTAAAGTGCAATGCAAAGCTTTCAGGTTAAACAACCCTCCATCATCGCAGTATACACTCATTCAAATCAACACACATTTTAATGCTAGAACAAGACACAACAAAACAATCAGATGTGAAAAACAAATAATAATTAAAATTTAAATTCTTTAAAGTCACATACCCTTTCTCATACAAGCCAATAAATAAACTTATCAACAGTACGTTGCAGGAATTAATTGCTTCAAATAGAACTGTTAAAAAATATTTAAAAATATATATTATTTAAAAATGCATATAATTACAAAATTGCATGTATTTATATGCATTTTTTAAATAATATATATTTTTAAATATTTTTAACAGTTCTATTTGAAGCAATTAATTCCTGCAATATACTATGGTTAAATTTATTTATTGGCTTGTAAGAAAAAGGGTATGCGACTTTAAAGAATTTAAATTTTAATTATTAATTGTTTTTCATATCTGATTGGTTTGGTGTGTCTTGTTCTAGCTTTAAAATGTGTGTTGACTTTAATGAGTTTATAAGGCACTGAGGAAGGGTTGTTTAACCTGAAAGCTTTGCAATACACTTTAATAAATTGCTGCTCTTGCTCCTGGTTTCATTGTCCAGCTTTAACCTGGGGTATCTGGCTTCCCAAAGGATAAAATACTGCATTTTTGGCATTTAGTTTCTATCCATGATTTTGGTACCAGTTGTTTATTTGAGAGGAGCTTTCCTGCAGGATTGCCAAGTCATTTAGGGATTCAATGACTGCTTGCAATTGGCCAGTGTCCTTTGGTATTGGCTTTACTTCAAAAAAGTGGATGCCAAATAGGAAAGGTCCCAGCACATAATCTTGAGAGACTCCACTGGTGACTAGTCTCTTTGTGGAGGTAACTTCCCTGAGTTTGAATATCTGCGTCTTATCTGTGAGACAGATGATAATCTAGCAGGTGACTTAAGGGTTTATTCCCAGTTTATTTAGCTTTTCTACTATGCCTTGGTGGGGAAATGTGTCTAAAGATTTGGCCAGGTTGAGATATGTGGTGTGTACTCTTTTGCCTTCATCCTTTACTTTGGTGACCTTTTCAAAAAGATCTACCAGGCTGAGTAAGCATAACCTGCCCTTAATGAATCCAGACTGAAACAGGTCCAGTGTTTGGAGGTTCCCTTTGTCCTGATTCATTACTTCTATGATAACTATTTCCATGGCTTTGCATATGAAGCTCGTTATGGGTCTGTAATTGCCTGGGTCAGTGGAAGGGCCTCTCTTTTGCAGTCGAATGACTGTAGCTGTTCTCCATCTACATTGTACAAAACCTGTATGGAGGCTGAAACTGAACAGTGTTGTTAGGGGTGTGCTTAAATTGTGCTTTGTGTTATTTAAGATGCATCCAGGGATATTGCCAGGACCCATCAAAGCAGTATTTTCAGCTTTTGATAGCACTTTTAAGACTTAGTCTTGTGGGATAGCTGGAGGCGAGCAAGTATCAGGTATGTCTTGAAGGACAGACGGAGGGGAGAGAGGGATAAAGTTACAGCTAAAATTATCGGCCTGTAGGTTCTCTATATCTTCAGCGTCAGTGCAGGTAACATCATTCACCATCACCTAAGTATATTCCTCAGGCAGAACATAGTTTAAATTAAAAATGAAAGAAACATCTAAGACATTCTGCATCGGCAAGACTTAGAAAACATGAAAAAATGTAAATAGAATTCAAAATGTTCAGAATCATGTATTTCAAAAAAAAAAAGCAACAGTCTTTCTTCTTTTGATTATGCCTAATTTCGCCTAATAGGATACAGGAACTCAACAAAATCATGAAACTAATTAACATGTTTGAGCTTTTAATACTTGGCAGCTGAAATATAGGTTCATAGGTTCATAGATTAGTACTAGGCTAACTGCCCTTGCGAGCCATTTTAAGCCTAGCCAATTATCCCCTGTGAGATTCAAACCCTGTACCTTGTGTTTGTAAGGCAAACACCTTAACCATTAGGCCACCCATAGTTCAAACCTTTGTATTAACTTTCTTGACTTCTTCAACACGCTGTAATGCATCTGTCCTAACTACTCAAATGTTCAGTATCACTTCTAGTACGAATGCGATTTTCTTAAAGGAAAACTCCAGCCTAGAACTAAAAAAATCATTTTTTTTCACTCCATCTTTGTTTCCTGACCTATTTTAACACCTCAAAATCACTTTAAGTGCTTTATTTGTAAATTTAGCCTGTTCTCCACAACATGGTTACCAATGGGGCTTCATGTATCAGCATGATCTTGTTCTCCCTCAACTCTTTCTCTTTCCCATAATGCTTTGTATGACTCATGCCAGACATAAGGAAGTAACTTTGAATTCCCATGCCATTGACATATAATGGGATTTGTGAGGGTCAGTTTTTTTCTTTACCTTCTGTAAAAGGACTGCTTCTTTTCTGTCTCTAATCACCCTCATTTATGTTTGGCTCTTAGAAGTTATCCAGCTACAGCCAGAAAAGTAAGCAGCCTAAGCAGCAGAGACCTCCAAAGCAGACACCCAAGCAACCGCTACCTCAAAACAAAACACGTGCAACACATAGCTCACAAAGCCAGTGTGCTGAACAGTCACAGCCCTTAAGGCTAAACAACACACCTGATACACTTGTAATAGGTGACTCTATCGTCAGGCACACTGACGTCCCGCTCACCAGGCTGAACAAGGAGAATGTCACGGTGAGCTGCCTGTCGGGCGCTAGGATCCGCCACATAACACAAGCACTCAGGTCACTCCAAGGCAAGTACAAATATGACTCAGTCATTGTCCATGCTGGTGTGAATGACCTGAGACGTACCTCCCTGGACTACATGAAAAGAGACATAGAGGAGCTCTCTGAGCATGTAGCCCAGGCCGGTATGATCCTGACCTTGAGTAGCATCTTACCCTCACCAAGAATGATGCCACAATATGAAGACAAGATGATCAATTTCAACAATTGGCTTAAGTGTTGGTGTCATTCAAAGGGGATCCAATGCCTGTCAGCCTGGGATGACATGCTCGACAAGCCACGATGCTTCGCTAGGGACGGCTTGCACCTGTCACCCCTGGGCTTTTGGATATTGGCAAAGGCTCTTGCTACCCCCATAGTGCCTTTTTTAGGCAAGGCTCAAAAGACAAACCCACCTCCATAGGTATCACAAGGGATAAGAAACTAAGAGTAATGCTACTCAACGCCAGAAGTCTAAACCTCAAGATGCACGCACTTAAAACTCTCCTTAGCATGGAGAACATCGATATCTGTGCAGTAACAGAAACCTGGTTCAAGGCTCCCGAGAGCACCCCAGCACTACCAGGTTACACCTCATACCATGCTTTTCGGCCCCAAAACTTGGACCGAACCACAAAAGGAGGGGGAGCATCAATATTCGTCAAAGATACCCACACCTCCAGGTTGGTGGCACAGCACGAAGCATCAGAGACTATCCATGTGCAACTAACTGTGGGTAAAACTGCCTTCCAATTTATAGCCTGCTACAGACCACCCTCCCAAACACAGGAACCCCACTTGGCCTTCCTGAGAATACTGGAAAATATGAAGGTCTCTCCAAACACCATTATATTGGGCGACTTCAACTACCCAAACATAGACTGGGAGCATTACTCTATCTCCAACACCCTAGCCCAAAGGTTCCTAGAATTTATAAACTCAAATGCTATGGAACAACATGTTACCACTCCCACAAGAGGGGAAAACATACTGGACCTGATCATCACCAACATGGGGACACTATGCTCCAGACCAGAAGTGTATCCCTCACTGGTAAAATCAGACCATAAACTAATCTCACTGGATATTCACATCCCAACCCCACCCCCTGCCCAGAAAACCACAGTGAAAAACTTCTCTAAAGCAAATTTCACACGCCTCAAAACCGAGATATTTTTTGTGACTAAGAGCTTTTCTGTTTATAATTTTGTACATTTGTTGGTATAATAGTGTTTATATATACGGTCGTTTTTTCTTAGATTAGTTATTTAATGTTTTATAACTAATATATATACTTTACGCTACTGGTCGACTTTATATATATTGAATTCCAATTTTGATGACTGGAATATTTAAGGTTCCAATTTGAGTAGCAAATGGTGTTCATTGGAGGTGAAATGGAGTTTATGAACATCATTGTGTTGTGTGCTGTGAGCGCAGTTGCTTGATGTTTGGCCGCCTTGTTTTTATTTATTACATCTTAGTATTTTACTCAATGTAATTCACATAAAGTCTGACCTAATAATTATGACTTACTGTCATAATCTGGGCAGAAATGGCACGTAACATCATTGCGATAGTTATGCAGTTAGCATAACCCAGATGATGATGTCTGGTTTCTGTTTTGCTTGCGCTTGAAAGCGTGCCTTTAAATAACAAGCCATTTTGTACTAACTGGCCTCCGTGCATCATTTAAGACTTTTGTAAATGTCCTGTGGAACGCTTCAGTTTACACTGTGGCCATTTATATCTTTGTTAGCAATGGTTGGTTTTTATCATGCTTTTGTTTTTGCTATTTCTGTTTATGTGTTGTTTTAATGTCACAATTAATACTTTAATCTTATGCCTTTGCATTCACGAACCCAATGCAATATAATAGTGTTGGTGTTTTAACTTGGTAATATGATCTATAAGTAATGTCATACCCTAAGCAAGCTTCTTTCTAAATATGGGCATTACTTCCTCAATTATAATTAATGAGATATATTACTAGCAATTGCGGAAACTATATGTATTTTTTGATGTTAACTTGCTGATTAAATCTTAGAGTATGGAAATTACTGAATTTATAAATAATATAAACAATTTATTCAGTTTTTAAATGGAATGCTAGGTTGTTAATATGAATTTTGATGAACTTTACTTTAACAATGTGATTTTTTGAATTAATTGATTAATTGTGTTTGATGAGCTGGTATAAAAGGCAATGAAAATTTCTGTGAGATTGTAACCTGAGGAAGCGCAATTTTATTGCGTGAAAGCGCTTGTTTCTGTTTCTGTCTTTATCATTAAATGCTGTTGGATCTATTTCGTGGTGGTTTCAAGCAATTTTTTCAGCTATGGAACAACATGTTACCACTCCCACAAGAGGGGAAAACATACTGGACCTGATCATCACCAACATGGGGACACTATGCTCCAGACCAGAAGTGTATCCCTCACTGGTAAGATCAGACCATAAACTAATCTCACTGGATTTTCACATCCCGACCCCACCCCCTGCCCAGAAAACCACAGTGAAAAACTTCTCTAAAGCAAATTTCACACGCCTCAAAACCGAGGCGAAATCCTTCAAAGCCCCCGGGCCTGTGGAAAATACGGCCCAGACCGCAGAATCCTTTATAAACGCATTCTATGAACACCTTCAGGAATGCATGGATCATGCAATCCCAAATAAAACCAAGACCCAATCCTCCAAAGGCAGACGTCCTGTCTGGTGGACCCCAGCCATAAACAAACTATACAATAGAAGGAGGAAGCTACTACATGATAGAGCAAAATCCCAAAAAGGGAAGGCATCTCTGATCAGTATTAGCAAAAAACTACGGCACTCATAAAATCGTCTAAGGCCAGCTTCGAGAGAAAAATTGCACAGGACACTAAGGATAATCACAAGGCTTTCTTTAGTTATGTTAGGAACCTGGGTGGGAATTCCCAGATATGCTCAGAATTAGTCCAAAATGACAAAAAATACACCGAGCCCACAGACATTGCCAACATTCTAGCTGACAGGTTCAGTGCAAACTTCTCCCCCCTCTCCCCACCAAAAGGGCAAATATCTATCCCACCAGAGTGCTGCCCCCCTGACATCCCAGATGCTCCGGTAAGAGCCGCCCTCTCCAAAGCTAAAAATACAGCATCAATGGGACCAGATGGTGTCCCGGGCTGCGTCCTACATGAACTCCAAGAAGAGCTAAACCCAAACTTAAAACTACTGTACAATCTTAGCCTTACTACAGGATATGTACCCAAAGAGTGGCGTACAGCAACAGTGGTCCCTCTCCACAAAGGTGGTGCCTCAACGGATCCTGGAAACTATCGCCCCATAAGCCTGACTAGCTTGGTCTGCAAAGCTATGGAAAGGATCATCATGGACCTCATAAATAAAGATATTGGGGACCTACAGACACTGGATCCTACCCAGTTTGGCTTTGTTAAGGGCAGATCCTGCTCTTAAACCTGGTCGATTTCTTTGAAACAGTCACCAAGGCCATTGACGAGGGGAAGGTGGTCCACACAGCCTACCTGGACCTCGCAAAAGCCTTCGATACAATACCCCACTCGGGCATTATAGATAAGCTCACCAGCTTAAATATAAACCCCTATGTCACTAGATGGGTTGCAAACTGGCTCAAGGACAGAACCCACATGGTTAGAATTGCTGGAGCCATGTCAGACTCCAAACCAGTCACAAGTGGCGTCCCACAAGGCTCAGTCCTGGGACCTCTCTTGTTCGGTATATATTTCTCGGCGATACAGGCCAACACGGAAGGACTGTGGCTGACCAAGTTCGCAGATGACTGCAAACTGGGCGCCATAATAGACTCTCCAGCCGACACAAGCATCCTCCAAAAGGGCCTCATAGAAACAGACAACTGGTGCCAGAGCCATGGCCTCAAGCTAAACGCCAAAAAGTGTATAGTCATCCCCTTTGGCAAAAACAAAGTGCCCACAAATTACCACATAGGTGGTAATCCATTAAGTACAGAAGAAGTCATTAGGGACCTGGGGACCCAAGTTGATAGCAATCTCTCATTTGACAACCACATGTCCAAAGTGGTTAGAAAAACATTTTATATAGCCCACCTAATCATGAAGGGATTCACATCTAGATCAGGGGAGGTCATCGTACCTCTTTACTCATCCCTCATCAGGCCCATAATTGAGTACAATGCCCCTTTTGGGATGTACCTTACCAGACACCTGCAGCAACTGGAAAGACCCCAAAAGTACCTCACCAAGAGGATCAAAGGGCTCAAACAGATGCCATATGCTGCCCGGTTAAAGAAACTCCAGCTCTACTCAGTGGCATACCGCCTGCTCAGAGGCGATCTGTGCCTGACGTATAAAGCCATGTCCAACCCGGAATTAATGGACATGCTGCACCTCAGAAAATCCAAATCCCATTGAGCTACGCGCTCGAGAGACTTGAACCTCAGCACTGAAATAAATAAGACATGCTGGAGGGACAGATTCATAACCCAGAGGCTCCCTTCACTCTGGAATAAAATCCCAGTCCAGGTTAGGCAGAGTCCCACATTGACTCTCTTCAAGAGGAATCTTGATGAGTGGATGGGAGATCGTAGGTTTACCCCGGCTATCACTTCTGTGTCACTGTTAGACAGAGGCACAGTATACTAACCTCAAAAAAAGGCATAGCAAAATTAATTTAAAATGGGTGGCGAAAGCCAAACACACTCTGGTTAGGCTTATAAATGCCCTAGGGCAGATAGCCTAGTATGAACCTATGAACCTATAAATTTTAGGCCTTTGTTCAGTGTTTTCATTTGACGTTCAAGAAGAATTGAGAGTTTTCTTTCCCCCACACTACTGCAGGGGTGTTAAAACTGTCACTGCTCTGATAGACATTTGCAGAATCAGTTCCTAGAGAAAGGGTTGAGGGAGAACAAGATCACGTTGATGCATCAAGCCCCATTGGTAGCCATGTTGTGGAAAACAGGCTAAAATTACAAATAACGCAGTTAGAGTGATTTTGAGGTGTTAAAATAGGTCAGGAAACAAAGACAGAGTGAGAAAAACAGTATTTTTTAGTTCTAGGGTGGAGGTTTCCTTTAAGAAATCAGAAGATATGTTTTAGTTGCCAGATGGACTCATGGATGACTAGTCATTTGACCAACTATACCTTTGCAATTAAATGTTTCCCTTTAAAATGTGCTCTGGTATCGCACAAGGTTTTAACTTAGGGTTAGCATTTTTCTGGTTATTTAGTAACTCACTCCCCAAAAGATTTCCACACATAAGAACCTTAATGTGTAGAAAATATTACAATGTAGATAAGCGACGATATAAATACAAGTCAGGACCCATACATATGACCTGTTATGAGTGCGGCATCTGTTCTCCAAAGAGAAATCACACATTAGCTTCTAAAGTTAATCACTGCTGTCAAGTACCACTGTGAGAGTATAACTGGGGATTCTGATTGGGTCCTCAGTCATAACCAATCTGTTATATGTTTGAGACTCAGATGACAAGAATTTCACCTTAGGAGTGAAGTGAAGCAAAGCTTGAGGTGAATCTTGTTATCCATATCCAGAACTTGTCACAATTAAGTTATAAGCAGTGAGACTCAATCATAATTCTTTGCAGTACATGGAACTGTATCTGTTCTGTGTACTACCAGTTGCAGGGAAAAAAGTACAGGACCATAACTTTTTTTAGGTTTGAAATTCATAAAACACTAGGGGAAGTCACTCAGAGAGTGGACATGAGAAAAGTGCTCATTTGATAAGAAAATGGCTTTGAAACGTTGTTTGACACCACACTCTGCTGAGTTATGTACTTCTTTGTGTGTATGTGTGCATCTTTGTTAACGTGTCAGATAGAGAAGTGTATGATAACTTTTAAAGCTATGTAAATGCTTCCGATACTATCTAGTGATGGCACTGTTATGCTCTAGTAAATGACTAGAGATTAGCAGTACTGAAGGGTGTTTAACAAAACTTTGTTAAGCACTTTTGTTACATCAAAAAGGCACTTAACAAAGTTGCCTTTTTCCTGAATTTAGAGCATAATAATAACATCTCATGAGGGGTTTACATTCTCTTTTTTGATACAAGGTTGCTTGTAAAACAGTTACTCAAGCATTGAAGCTCAAGGCTAAAGTTTCTCCTGTTGTTGCTCACTTCTTATAAGTGTGATTTTTGATGTCCTCGAAGACTACAGTCTCCCCAAGAAAGAGTGAGACAACTTTTCACTGTCTATTGTGGATCCTGCTTTCCTTGTGGATACAGGAACTTCAGAGTGCAAATAATAAAGTAAATGGGGTATGGTGATGCAGGGGAGTGCTTGTCCCACTACAAAAGACATTTTTGTTACTTTTTCTTTTTGGCGGATTTGCTTGTAATCTTCAAAGGTTTGTGTGCATCTTATGTGGATATCTACACTTCAGCTGTTGGTATTGAGCTAGGTTTGCTGTACATTTCTGAAAAGAGGTGAGCACTTTTGAGGATTCATTGTGGATCCATAACTTAAGAATGGAAATTGTCATCTATCTTATAGAATATTGTAGAAAATGTACATTTAAATATTTGGGGTTCCAAGTGAAGCCAGCTCTTTTCCATATTTAGGCCTACTGTACCACAGCAATCTAAGATTAACAAATACATTTTCACATGAAACAACTATCCAGACTACCTACCTGTACACTTTCAACTCAACTCTGCATGCATAAAATGAGGTGGTTCCTGGGGTGATGATCCCATTAGCATTGTAAGTGAGTTTAAGTATATGGAGGTTATCATGAGTGGTAAAATGGGAGAGATGGTTGATAAGAATTCTAAACCACTGCTTCAGACATTAAAAGAGGAATGTAGGAAATGGGAGGAACTGAAGTTGCACTATTTGAGCAGAGTCAATATAATTAGGATGTTTTTTGATCCTGAAAGTTTTATTTCTAGTCAGGCATATACCATTATTAGCTAGAGCAATCTATGCATGTACATTTCAATCATTAAATATCGATTTCCTATGGGACATAAAAGGTCAAAAATCAGTAGGAAGAAATTTTTCACTTCAAGAATACCTGGGGGGTAGGAATGCAAAACATTGCAGGGTGTGTTGCAGCTGAGGTAGGGTGGCAATATGGTAGATGGAGAGCTAGGCAAAAGCAAATATGTCAGGAATTGGAGGGCTGGAATATTTTTATTAATTCTCCAGGCCAAGCCAAAATAAGGGAATTCAAGGTTTGGAAACCAGGAGGATTCTAAAACTGGTCTGAAAATGTCTAATTATGAAAGAATCTGAAGATTGACTGTTTACAGCCTGGAAGCCTAGAAAGAGGATATGGCATTCAGGAAGTTGTAAGGCTGAAGATAAAACTCTATATTGGGCAGACTGGATCAAGATTTGTTAGCTCCAGATAGTAGCAGGCTGTTGCCCTTCACTGGATTAGCTAGGGCATGCCCTTTTGGAATACAATTGTGGCAGTATCTCCAAATACGTTCATTGGTAAGAGGAGGTCTGGATTTAAAGGAACCGGGGAAGTAGGTACACAAGGTCAGACTGGGCATGTGGCAGTTCTGGTAAATGCCACAAGGGCCGGTGGGCTGGTGCGCTTTGAAATTGTATGAGTAAAAAATGTTTTTTATTTAAATCAGTATCCACAAAAGCACAACTATCGTTCATTTTCCAAATGCATCCAAAATGTTAGTTATATTCAAATGTAAAATGTTTATAGCTGACAAGGCCAGCATGTGAGGTGGGTCGTATATGCAACTATGTAGCTAGATGGTCGTATACTTATATGTGTTTATTTTTCTTAGTTTATTAGTCTTTTTTTATTAGTCTATTTCAAAGGAAGTGGAGGGCAACAATGCAGTTGCATGTTGTTTTTTTTCCCTACACCCATCTAACCTGCGCATTTCTTTCTATGCAAAATGTATAATAAGCAACTTGTCCGAAAAACTCCAACTCAATAAAGACAAAAAAAAAAATGTTAAAAAAGGAACACTTTCTACCACGCAACTCAAATAACTGAATTTAATGGTAAGCGCTTTAGTCCAATACAATTACATGAACTTCTTCAAACAAGACTCAGTACTTATGATTTAAATATCCCTCTCTAAAACAATGTGATGGCAAATAATGGCATCACAAACACCCCCCCCCCAAAAAAATTTAATTAAAGCTACAAATTGCAAAGAACATTCCTTCAAAATATAAAGAACACTGTGATAAACTCACATAGCGACAAGTTTACTTTGGTCAGCAACCTTGAAGGTGACTTTAATATTTACAACTATTCTTGTTTTGTTATCGAGACTGAACTAGTTCATGTTTTAGTTAGAGGATCAACTTTTGTTCCGTCTTGTAGGGCAGACTTAACTAGAACATTGTTGGATTTTAAAGTTTACTCACGTAAGCTAAATTTAACTATTTTATTGGACAACAAGTTGGAACGTCCTAATGATTTTAGGATTGCAAGCATTTGTAATTCGCCACTTGAGTGAGCAATAAGTGACCATAGAAGAGAACATCAGCAATCTGACTGGATTAGTGTTTAAACCTTAAGGTCACTTCTCAGGTTGTTTTTTCCTGGCAGGATCAACCAGATACTTTCTGCATGTTATTTTTTTCCCTGGCAGGGTCAACCAGATAATTTCTGTATTTAATTATATCCTGGCTGGGTTGACCAGAAGCTTGTTAAATCTTGGTGCAGTCTCCTATATAAGTTATCTTTCTGACATCATAGAACTGTTGGCTGGCAGGGTCAACCAGATAGTAGAAGGCCAAATTTGCAGGGAGCTGTGAGTTTTGGGGGCTGTTTGTGTTGTTTTTCTAATAATATCCTGGCATGGTCAACCAGATACTAGTAGGTGGTCTATGTGTTTTGGGGGCTGTTGATGACGTTTCTTTTTTATTTATTTATTTATTTTTAATATAATATCCTGGCAGAGTTAACCAGGCACTAGGGAGGCATTGTGTTTGAGGACTGTTGATGATGATCTTTTTCTAATATAATACACTGGCAAAGTTAAGCAGATATGTAACCACTAATTTTATGTAAATTGGTAAGCATGGTCAGGGTAGATTCCATTGTAACATTGCTCTGCCCCTTTCTAGTTGGTCTCACCCATTCAGCTGTCTCCTGCAGCCCCCCCCCCCCCTTTTTGATTTGAAGTCACCAGCCACTACTGGTATCAGTTTATATTCACAGGAGTTAGTGTAGTGTAGTTTTCGCATAGTTGTACTTTTGTGCATTTACTGTTGTGCCACAAAATTTGTGTTTTTTTTACTTTGTCAAATTCTCATTCTTTTTTGGTGAAAAAGGAAAATAATTACCATTCCTTTTAATAGCATTTTTTTTAAATTAATAAATGTAATTAATAATTAACTTTCATGATAACTTGATAGATATTGAGTTCTATCTTCTATATGAAAATAAATACATTTTACTGTGGAAATTCTGGAGTTGACAGCATTTCTTAGAAACTTCGGAATGGACACTCATTTAAATAAGGCTGTCCTTTTTTGGTTTTGATTACCAAGATTATGAAATGCAAGTAAAACAAATAAAATTGCAATTTATTTTAGATCCCTTTAAATATGGATAAAAGAGAAAGCAGAAAATGAAAAAGATTCGTGAGAAGAAATGAGAGTCTACAATCAACCACAGAAAAATGCAAAAAAATAACGGATGTATTTAGCAATTTTTCCATTCCTAGACCCAGTTCCTTTGAGGTAACTAGTACAGAAGACCTCATGGAAATAAACAAAGAACCCCAAACTGATATTTCAATAATACAAGAAGAAAATGCATCTAATGAAAAAGAAGAAACCATCACTAAACAACAAGAAGTTCATGACAAAGTAATAAGTAAGGATGTGTGTACTTGTGAAACTGGCAGTACACTGAAAATACTAAACTTAACTACTTTTCTCATCCTAATCAGAATTTCCTGTTTACATTTTTTTTACTTACTATCCAAAACAAGACATTGCTGATCTCATATTACAAAAAACGTTTAATAGGAAAGACGGAACAAACCGTAAGTGGTTATCCCACTCCCAGAAAAAAAAAATGCCTTATTTTGTTCTGTTTGTCTGGCATTTTCTAGAAGTTCTGAAACACATCCATTAAGGGAAGGTATGGCAGATAGGTAACACATCTATCAAAGAACTGAAGAGCATGAAAGAAATGCAGTGCATCAAAGTTGTGCTGAAGCATATTTTTTACACACTGCTAATGCCAGTATTGCTGTAGGACGAGAACAAGTAAAAAAGAAATGACAAATATTAGAGCAGGTAACTGACATAATTAAACTGACAGGCAAACAAGGACTTAGTTATAGAGGAACAGAATTTGAAGCTGCATACACATTAGAAGATATTTCTGTAGATCACAGAATTTTTTTAGAGTTAATTCAGCTTCTTAGCAAATATGATATTTGCTTAAGTGAGCATATAAATGAAAAAATAAAAATAAAAGAATACACTTGTCAGGAGGAAAAAGTACAGGATCAATAGTAACCTTACTGTCTAAAAACACAGTCAGTAAGGTGATGCAAATTATTCTACAGGTTATTCAGAAGACAGTTGCAAGTGAGATAAGAGGAGCTGGAATGTTTTCAGTACAAATCGATACAACACAAGATATCACATCGAAAGACCAGTGTTGCATTATTGTATGGTGCATGACCGAATTCATGAGAAGCTATTAACAGTGTTATCCTGTGAATCATCAACTGGAGAGTACATGTTTCAGTTACTATCGAAAACTCTGAAATCTTGCAGTATTGATATTTTAGACTGTGTTGGCAGTTCTACTGATGAAGCTGCAAATATGAAAGGGCAATATAATGGGTTTTCTGCATGGTTTTCAAAAGAATCTTCTCATCAAATACATGATGCTATGCACACATTCTCAGTTTAGTACTTTTGGATGCTGCCAACATTGTTATTGAAAGTGTATCACTATTTAGTTTAATAAATGACATTGCAGTGTTTATCCGAGATTCATATCAGAGAATGAATACACGGGAAAATGTAACTCAAGATATTCATCATTGAAAATTATCAATAATTGGTGAAACTCACTGGTGGTCAAAAAATATGGTTCTGAAAAAAATATATGGGGAATTTTCAAATGCAGATTTAGCTTTGTATGTATTGTGGACCTAATTGTTACATTGACACACATTCAAGAGGATGCCAGATCTTAACATGAAGTACATCTAAAAGCAAAAGCATATACAGAATCACTGCTTAAGTATGAAACTGCAGTAGCAGCGCATATTTTCCTTTGAATATTTAAACTAACAATTCCATTATCTAAGTATCTTCAAAGAAGAGAAATAGATGTTTTGAAATCTTGTTGCATGGTTTCAGTAATACTGCAAGAACTCAAAACATTCTCAAGAGATTTTGATACTGTCCAAAAGGCAGCCGACAATTTTGTTAACAATGTTAACACAAAGTTGCTAGAATTAAAAGGCTACAATTTGGAAGTACAATCTACTCTTCCAGAAAAAAAAGACCAAAGAGGAAGAAGAAAATGTTGGCAGGCAAATCCACTCATGGTGAACAAATCTCTGACTCTATTACATCTTACAGAATACAGGTTTACATTATTCTTGATGAGATCATAAAAAGCATGCATCGCCGTTTTCAAGACAGTAGTGTATTTATGAGGATTTTTCTTTCATAGATCCAAGAAACTTTTCTTAATTAAACAATCAAGGTATTCCATTTTCGGCACTAGTTAAATTAACTGAATGCTTGATTAATTTTGATAAAGAGCCACCGCTGAAAATTTAGGAAGTGAACTTGCAAATTTTGCTTTGCATTGTGAAAACTTGAAAATGTCAGTAGTAGAAGAATATACAGTTTGAATTGAAAATGAAAACAAAATTGACATAGAAGTAGAAAATAAGTCATGCTCAACATGCAAAAACTGCAGTATTTGTTATCTAATTTTAAGTCAATATAACTTACTTACTGACACTTAAACTATAATCGGCCTAGCTTATAAATGCATGTTAACTCTTTTATGCAAGTTGCATGTGAGAGAAGCTTTTCTACTTTAAAATTTATTAAAAAACATTTGAGAAGCACAGCTTCTAATGATAATTTAGATTATTTCATGTTGATGGCTATAGAAAAAGATATGATAATGAACTTAGATTCGGATGAACTAATTAAAATTGCAGAAACTCCAGAACTATTGAAAAATCTAGTCATCCCATAAAATTAATTTGCAAATTTTTTAAATTGTTAAAATTAATACGAAAACTAAAGAATATCATATACTTTTAATTATTTAGTTGTAATTTAATTGTTTAATATTAATTGTTTAATTGTTTTAAATATATAATTAGAATTGTAATGTTAGATAATATAATACTAAATATTGATTGTTTCAGTATTTCTCAGTTTGTTTTATTTTAATCGATTTTCCATGTTTTTCTTAAGAATTTCAATATCCCACACTAGTTAGTGAAAATGGTCTAGTAGTTCTGATGGTGCCAGAGTCTAATTCTTGTCCCAGTCCACCCCTAAAGGTATGTAAGAATATTAATCAATAAGTAGTAACATTGTTAAAAGACCCCAAGGTGAAGGAAGTCTACAGATTTACAGAGAATTCCATATGGGGAGGCATAAATGATGTCAAAGGAAGATGGGAAGAAGAGATAGTACAGTTCTTATTGGAGAAACAATGGCCCAAAGAATGAACAGTATTAATACTCCCACAATAGCACACTTTACCATCTTTAAACTGATATACAAGTGGCATGTTACTCTGCTGCAACTATATAACACAGGTTGGGCACAATCTGATAAATGTTAGAGATGTGGAGAGGGGAATGCGGACTGTTTACATATGGTTTGGAGATATGGCATGGTTAAGAGATCTAATACTGCCAATTAACACAGCCATAAGCATACAGAGGCTTTGTACTGGCTTTTGGGATATATAGGTCCATTTAGGGCACATCACACTCAATGCAGATTTGGATTTATCATACAGTAGCAGCATTTCTGGCTGTTCTTCACTCCAGACCTGGCATCATGAAATCCTGATGTACATGAATAGGTTTGGAAATGCATGTTATGCATGTACTAAACCTGACTAATCATCTTTCTCTTCAAACTAGGTACTGCCTACCCTTTACTTCTCAATAACAAGTTCTACTTTCCTTATTAACCACAATACCATTTCCTATACCTAACCTTTTTTCATCCTCTGTGCTTACTTATAGTGTGACAACTCTTTATTAATATAATTATACAATAAGCTGCTTTTTTTGTTTTATTCTGTATTCTACCTGTAATTTGCATTGTACCTGCTTTTTGCACTGTGAAGTATTCTGCCCTCTTTGATAATTGCTGTCTTTAACCTGTAATGTTCATTGTAAATATAAATGTTTTTATTTCTTTTTTTTATCCTTGGAGCTTATCTCCCCAGGTTATAGTATGTATTCTACCTGTATTTTGTATTGTACCTGCATTTTGCACTGTGAGGTATTCAGACCTCTTTAATAATTCTGTGTTAACCTGTAATGTTCATTGTAAATTTAAATGTTTTTGTTATTTTTTGTTTTGCACGGAGCTTATCTCCCCAGGCCTCTACTGAAAATATACATGTATCCAGTTAGACTAGCCCGGTCAACAAATGTAAAATAAAATAAAATAAATAAAAATGTTATAAGCATATACAATGGAAGGAGTATGATGAATATTGTTGCATATTTATGCTTTTGTTCATTAAAGAAAACGTACAGAGGAAGGAGTGTTTTTGTTCCTATTTTTAAGAAAAATTGGATTTCTGTTTTATACTAGACAGTGAAAAGGTATACAATACAGAGTAATAGCTATGTTGGGGAAAGCTGATGTACACACATTCTACCTTGCTCTTTTTATCTTTAATGTTATATTTTGATGCTGTTATGTGATGAGTATTTGACTGCTGTTGATTGATATGATTGCTTTTATGTTGGTGATTTCTTAATAAAGTCTATTCTGCTAATAAAAAATAATACACAACAGTAGCTTGTTGTGCTAAGTTTATGTGGGCATGACATAATTATTCTTGTCTTACTCTGCAGCAAAGGATGTTACTAGTGTGATTTGACTTTCTGATTCTTGATAATTAATTTGTTTATATGTGTCAAATGGTACTCTTGCTCAGTTTTAGTCAGTATCTACCTTTGAAAAATTTTAGAGTAGTATTTCCTAAATGAGACATTATCAAGTCAGTCCCACTGAATATTCTGCACACACTAAGACCTCAAATAACCCAATAAAGCCACTGGCATTTTTTTTAACTTTTGAGAGTATTGTTTTTAATGTAATATTATTCACTGACATATGTCTTCTGTACTCCTGATTCTATTGTATCTGAGGCCTCTTATGTTACCAAAAAGCATAAATAGCATCAGCCCACTTGCCTACTTAACAGAATAAAATAAATTATAGAGGGACCCATGAAACTCACTGATATAACCACAGTTACAGAAAGAGACCTGCTACAAGAGAACACTTCCTGAGTTTCTCCTGCATTCACAGATATTCTCAATGATGGATCTGGGTTTTGACTGTATCCTTGACATTCTTTTGCCTTCAAATTACAGTACCTTAAAATGTCCAGTCTCCCCCCCCAAAAAAAAAAACAGGAACCAGGTAATTGCATGTAATTCAGCCCCACTTTGTGGTACTAGTCACACAGACTCAGTGTATAGTTACTGCTTGCAGTTCTGACTATAGTTTGTTAGGAGTTTTTTGTCTGTCCTTTCTAATATGAAAATCAGGATTTGCCGAACTCTTTAAAAGAACACAGATAAATACACTTGATGCCCATAACTGCACACTGATAAAGATATTGTTATTCACAGAGTTATTCCAAGAAGCAAGTTTTATTTTCTGCACTGTAGCTTTTCTATGTGTGCATGGCCATCTCTCAGGGATCTATGCCCAGCAACAGCTATATGTCACAAAAGTAGTAGTACTCTACTCCGTTTGTACATCCATGAGTACTTGCAGCCTTTTTGTTGAGACCTGTTCACAGATGATTTCATTTGGGAGATGTTTCATTAATCTTTGATTTGTGGTGTAGTTCAGCTCAGTGAGACTGAATTCAGCAGAAATAAACCTTTAAAATAATTATAGTATATGGCAACAACTACAGTAAGCATCAATGGATTGATTATATGAGGTTCATTTATGTACACCTCTTAGGCAAGTTTCTACACAATAATTTGAGTATCCTGGATAGCAAATGTGGGGACCTGCAAGAAAACAGTACTACAGCATTTTAGTAACTTTAGATGGTCAGATAAAATTCCCACACAGACATTTTATAGAAAGCACCATGCATACCTTGTGTGCCTTGCAGCAGGGAAAGGCCTTTTGTAGACATTAAATAATCAGACTCCAGGTAAAATAAACACAAACACACTCCATCATTAGACTCTGGACATAATAAGTACAAACAGACCCCATCATCAGACTCTGGGCATAATAGGTACAAATAGACCCCTCCATCAGACTCTGGGCAAAATAGGCACAAACAGACCCCTCCATCAAACTCTGGGCATAATAAGCACAAACAGACCTCACCATCAGACTCTGGGCATAACCAGCACAAACAGACCTCACCATCAGACTCTGGGTATAGTAAGCACAAACAGACCCCACCATCAGACTCTGGGCATAACAAGCACAAACAGACTCCACCATCAGACTCTGGGCATAATAAGCACAAGCAAATTCCACCATCAGACTCTGGGCATAACAAGCACAAACAG
>NC_056750.1:586046430-586066430 GCF_019279795.1 Protopterus annectens
TATCTGTGCTGTGTGTGTGTGTGTGTGTGTGTGTGTGTGTGTGTGTGTGTGTATATATATATATATATATATGTGTGTGTGTGTGTGTGTGTGTGTGTGTGCACGTGCACATGCACCTCTCTGATTGTCTCTAACCTTTACACATGCAGCAAATGAAAGTGCACACATGCATAAGCATTGTGCATGTCCTCAGACAAAATTAATTCTTGCCTTCCAGAACTTTCTAGTGTGCTTAAGAAAAGTAAAGTACTTTACAAAAGTAAACTAACGACTCTATGTCTTTAAACATGTGTACTGCCACTGCCTATTTTCCCCTGTTGCAGTAGCTCTTTAAGTATTGCACTGCGACTCATCTGTGTTTTCAGGACTCTGTCTTCCAAGTCAGGTCAATGAAATCCTCAGATAAAGTACTCTACAGGAACCGAAGCTAATCCAGGCTACTGCTTATTACTGCATTTTCCATCTCAAAGAACTTTAGTAAGTGTAAAGATCTGGTGAACATAAATGGCTTGTGGGCTACTTCATCATTAAATCACTCTCCCAACAGGCTCATTAACTCTTATTTAAATTCTTACAATTATGGAGCTGCCATTAATTTAATATATCATGAATATTTCACCATACTGTATCCCATGTGTTATGTGGCTGTCTTGGATTGACTACTGAGCTCAGTTATCACGCTCATTTTTTATTATTCTATTTATTGCTTAAATGAGTAAGTCATCTAATCAAAAATGCCCCTTTTCAGGGATGATATTGGACAATTGTTTGTTAGGTAGCTCATTCTTTCACTTAGTATACAACTGGAGACTGAAAAACAGACTTAGGACTACAGAGTGAAACTCATAAACAGCTTATGGCATAAGCTTGCTGCACCATACTGCCAGACTTATTTCCTGATACACTTGAAGTCAAGCACGATGCATGCAGCCTGGGTGTGCTACTATCACCTCGGTATCTTAGCTATCAGTGAGAAAGATTTCAAAACACATAAATGACAACAAGAAATGCATGTATATTCCTTTCTATTGTTGTAACATAATTTCCACATCCTCTGTGCAGGCTTATTCCAAAGCTTTACACATATATCAGAAAGTTTTGCTTGGTACTGAAGTAAGGTTGAATGTGATATGCTCTGTGCTACCATCAACTGCCATTGTGCCAAGAAAGCAGTCAGCTATGTAAGACCCAATTATGTTCACTTACCTGTGAATCAAAGTAAAATAAAAAAGGGCAGAAAGATGACTACCAATTTCAATATGCAGAGGCTTTTGTTTCAGTGAAATACTTTGTTTTGCTGCAGTAAATTTATACAGTTTTCTAAAACTGCTAAAACTGGATTTTATAGTTTAATTCCTCTACAGAGAAAATTAGGGAAAATGTAGTGCCTATAAGAACTTAGCCAGAAAATGTAATTTAGTTTAGGGATTATGGATCTTATATATATCTTCCAATTCTGTTGTCCCTCTTGCTGCAGTAGGCTGTCTTACAATTATGGCAATTCCCAAATTAGTTGTTTATATTAATGCTCTTATTGGCTTCTGTACCACTTCTACTTTTATCAAGTTAATGCAGGAACAAAACAGGAACACAGGAATATGCCACTCTTGCACTGCCATCTTTTTTTGCAATGACTGTTGTTCCCAAGGGTTGAAACTAAAATGTTACCCTAAATATATTTTGATGGTATCACTAAGCAAGCCATGCCCTTGGTCAGTGCTGTACTGTGCTTAGTCAACAAAAGAATGTATTTATTTCAGTAGTCTTACCTTATTGTACTCATAACTGTTGAAAGAAAAATATTAGACTGATAGTAAGAGTTTCACAGCCACCCGAGAGATATGACTGGCAGCTCATGTTGCTCCACTTCTTAAAGGACCACTTGGGGCAGATCTGAATGCATATATACATATATATGGATATCTCTCTCTCTATCTATAGATATATATCCATCTTTATCTGTGTGTGTTTTGTGTGTGTGTGTGTGTGTGTGTGTGTGTGTGTGTGTGTGTGTGTGTGTGTGTGTAACACCGACACGCGAAAACACTGACAACGAAATCACCGACACCACAAAACCGAAAGTTCAAAAACACGAAACTTCACATGCCCGACAATCAACAAACAAAACAAATCCCCTGTCCAAAAAGCACACACACACAACACAAGCACACCAAAAACCTTACAAACCTACACTAAATCTTACATACACAACTATCTATGCACTAACCTTAACCCAAACCCTAACCCTAAGGTCCGCCACTATCGCACACTCACCTAACCCGTGCCCTAACCCTAACTCACTTAACCCACCCCTAACCCTACAGTCTGTCACTATCGCACACTCACATGACCCGCGCCCTAACCCTAACTCACTTAATCCGCCCCTAACCCTAACCCTACACTTACCTTAACATGTTGGTGTTCTCAGCATCGGTATTTTCAATTGTCGATCATCTCTGTTGTTGATATTCCGGTGTCGGTGTTCTCGTCATCGGCGTTTTGCAGTTTTGGCGTTATCAGGTAGACCTATATATATATATATATATATATATATATATATATATATATATATATATATATACATATACATATATACATATATACACATATATATATATATATATATATATATATATATATATATATATATATATCTGTCTAAACTAACAGCAAATGTTTTTGCAGGGGACAAGACCCCCCCTGTACCCCTCATGTGTGGAGGTCTGCAGCCCCATATGCCCTGCTATGTTTATATACTAACTCTAGCATCGCAGAATCCTTGTGGAAAGGGAATAGTCCCCTATCTGGGAATTGTCATTATTGCACACCTGTCGACCAGACAGGATTTGGTGCACTAACAAATAAAAACTAGTTCAGGATCACCATGGCTAAAATAACTAAAAACTTTATTGACCAACATATAAAAGTAGTGAGCACTTTCGCAACCTCACAGTCACTTCTTCAGACTCTTATAAAATAAAACACAGGTGCCTGAATTTATATGAAAAGCAGCTAATCAACAAAATCACTTAACAGTACAGAAATACTTAAAAACACAGGAACATAAAAACAAATGTTTAATTAATTTAAAATAGCAACAAGTGCTACACACACAAAATCAGTAGGGGAGTGTGCGTGCATGTAACATAGGTTTTAATGAAACTGCATCATTAATGCCTGGTAATCTCCCTGCATTAAAATACAGAATCCACCTCTGCTCTGATAGTTTTGTTCTATTCCTAATATCCCCCCACTATTACTATCCCTTATAAGTTCCAGAACAAAAAAGTTAAGTTAATTGCAGCACAAAACTATCCTCCCATTGTAGCAATGCAAGGTTTTGTGCTGCACAATGATAGGTTCAATGAACATCTGTTATGGTATGTTCGGTTCGTGGATGATGTATTTTTTCTTTGGAATGGGTCTGGTGAGATGCTGTTACAGTTTATAGACTATATGAGTAATACAGTAACAGTTTACTTACAGATTTTCAAAGGAAGAGATAGATTTTTTTTTACATGTTAAAGTGAAGAGGTCAGAGTTAGGGAAGTGGCAGACGAGTGTGTATAGGAAGCCTAGTAGAAAAAATTCATTGCTACATAAAAGTAGCATGCACCCTAGATGTGTCTTGAGAAACGTGTTAAGGGGACAAGTCCTTAGGATGATGAGGTTACATAGTGAGGAATCCCAATAGATGAGAGCCATTGATGCATTGAAGGCAGACATTTGATGAGGAGATATTCATAAAAAGAGAGAGATGATTGTGTCCATTATCTACTTCAAGAGAGAGGGACCGGGGTAAACCCCATTTCTTAGAACATTGTTCTGGAGATAGGAGTGAGTATGATCAGATTAGTGAGAGACAAGTGAGAGTCCTGTATGACTTTTTCGAGCAATGTGAATGTTTTTTGTGACATTGGTAAAAGGAATTGGAGTATCTTGAGGGTGTCTGATGAATTGTAGGGCATTGTCAGTGACAGAACACTGTTCCCATTTAAGAATAATATGTCATTTAAAAGGCAATTATGTTACAGAACAGTGGCAGCTAGACCAATAGCAACCTCACAAAGACAAGGGATGTACCCTTGCAGGAATTGTAGTGTGTGTAGGTATATTCACTCAGGTTCTTACTTCCCACATTTACAGTCAGGGCTGACCATACAGTGTAAGTTTTATGCAGACTGTACCTCAAGGAATGTTATATATTACAGTTTTTGTTTAATATGTAGTGCGTTCTATATAGGGAAAAGTAATCTATCCCTAAGAGAACATATTTTAGAAGACTTGAGGGATATTAGGAATGGTAAAGAGAGTAATGCATTAGCACGACATGTCAAGATAAGTGGGCACCAGCATGAGTTTAAATTTTTTGTTCTGGAAATTATAAGGGATAGTATTAGAGGGCGGATATTAGGAATAGAACGGAACTGTCAAAGCAGAGGTGGATTCTGTATTTTAATGCAGGGAGATTACCTGGCATTAATGATGCAGTTTCATTGAAACTTTTGTTACATGCATGCACACGCCCCTATTGATTTTAGGTGTGTAGCACTTGTTGCTATTTTAAATTGATTATACATTTGTTTTTATGTTCCTGTGTCTTTAAGCAGTTCTGTAGTGTTAAGTGATTTTGTTGATTGGCCAGCTTTTCATATAAATTCAGGCACCTGTGTTTTAATTTATGAGAGTCTGAAGAAGTGACTGTGAGGTTGTGAAAGCACCTACTACATTTATACATTGGTCATTAAAGTTTTTAGTTATTTTAGCCGTGGTGGTCCTGAACTGGTTTTTACTATATTTTGCATTTTGGTGCATGAAGTTGAGGATCTTTACCCAAAAACCAGTTGCTTTTGTTTATAGGATTTGCTGCACTGTCCATTCAACCGGGTGTCTTACACCGATATATATATATATATATATATATATATATATATATATATATATATATATACATTTTATATCTGTCTATATATATATATATATATATATACACACACACACACACACACACACACACACACACACACACACACACACACACACACACAGTTCAGCTTCACTAGCAGCACAACTGCTTTTTGCTAATTTAATTTAATTTTAGTTTATTTTTCTAACCCTGAATCCTGTCATGTGGGTATACATGCTTATGTGTTTTTATTTTCTTTAAAGGATACTTCTTGCCCATAATGCAGTGTGAGGGCACAGCTACTGGGAATACAATGCCATAGTATTGTAAGATCACAGCCCCTTTCACTTAAAATGGAAGTAATGAGAAATATTGTTATGTCTGAGAACCCTTAATAAAAATGTCAGTGACCTTTTTGCAGTGACTCATATATTTGTTTCCTACAGATATCTTATAATAACTGAAAAGTTCTTACATATTCCTTCAGTCAGGCAGAATGCTATTCTAGCTTGCAAAGCACAGCTAATTAGTGAAGTTGTTGTCAGTTGATATCAGGCTTATTCATCTTTATGCTACATAAAGCTTAATAGGTTTGTGGCACCACGGAAGGGAAAGAATGCAGCTTTATATGACAGTACGAAGTCAAAGAGTTGTGAATTTTCAGCCTAAATAGCTTTTTGACCTCAGTGCCTGCAAAATTACGCAAATAGGCTAAAGGTAACTTGCTATGTATTTTCATTGGCAAAAGACTTAGATATGATAGGTAAAATGATGCAGGACTAAAGGAGACAAATTCCTAAAGGAAGTATCATAAAATGTCATTCAGCCCCTGACATGGTGTACACTAAACAAGCTGACTGGGATGTCATGTGGGTGAGGGATCTGCTAAGTAATGCTTTTTAATAGGTGAAAATATAAGGACCATTCAGTTAGAAGGTAAATGCACACTGGGGAAAGGAAATGTGTTTAGGGAGCAGTTATCCTCTTTAGATAAGAAAATTAGGAAGAGTCCACTGGGTGTCTGTACTATACGATGACAAGTTTCCCATGTAATGCAAAATTCAAGCCCATGTGCTACAGAGATAGCCTATTAATTAATTTCCAATAATCAACCTTGTGCTACATTTGTTACATTTTAAAATACAACACGAAATGACATAGCAGCTTAGGTGTGCAGTACAGATTCTTGGATGTATAATATATGTTACAATGGGTGTACTTTTGAAGAACGAAAGTTCACTACTTCAAACTTCAAAAGTACACTCACACTAACGCTAAACTGCACTTTCATGAACGTGCACTCTCGTGAACCCACTAGACCGAACGGGCTAGCAGTCACAGACCTTAGGGTTAGGGCATGGGTTAGGGTAAGGGGATAGTTAGTAGGGCTATCCCCTTACCTTGACCCATGCCCTAACCCTAAGGTCCATGACTATCGCACCACAGTGGAAGAAATTCCAAATCGGGCTATGTCCTCCACTGTGGTGCGATAGTCACGGATCTTAGGGTTAGGGTGCGGGTTAGGGTAAGGGGATAGTTAGTAGGGCTATCCCCTTACCTTGACCCCATGCCCTAAGCCTAAGGTATGTGACTATCACACCACAGTGGAGGACATAGCCCATTTTTCAATGTCCTCCATTGTGGTGCGGTAGGTTCGGTCTAGTAAGCTTAAGCGAAACTGCACTTTCGGTAAAGTGCACTTTCGCTTAAGTGGGGATGTACTTTCCCATTTCGAAACAGTGAATTTTTGCTGTAGGAAAGTACACCCGTTACTATATATATATATGTCATAAGAAAAAATTCAAGCGAGTCACATCTGCCTCAGGTGATGAAAATTTCCTTTATTAACTGCTAACCAGATTACAGCAACATGTTGGCCAAGATGATCTCAATCTGATCAGCTTGGTTACTGACATCAACTTTTATACTTTCCTGTTACTAGCCAAAATAGCTTTTGTTACATTTCTAACAATTGACAGTTGGCTATGAAAAACATCTAGGATCACAATTTACCTCAGAAAAGAATGCTTTACCTCAAAACCACAGTTAGTGTAGAACGTTTACCTCAAAACCACAGCTAGTGTAGAATGTTTACCTCAAAACCACAGTGGTAGCTGGAATTTTCCAGAGCCTGCCTCAGTATTCAGAAGTATAGAAAACAGGTGTTATTCAAGTTCATAAGCAAACTACATCTATCATAGATAAAGCCCATCTTTAATAAACATGGTTCATTGACCTTTTCTTACCAACACTTCAGCAAATAGCCTATTCATTTTGCTAAATGGGAGAAAAAGACAAATAACAGTATGTTTTAAAACTTTTTCTCTTAACATTTCCCCCCTCAAAACACTTTTATTTGTCTTTTTTATTTCATCAGTATATGGTAAAAACTAAGTTTTTCTTTGCATACATTACTTCATTTGCAAGCAAACTTTTAAACTTCAAGACATTTGCAAAAGTCACATTTCAATGTATTCACTTTCACCAGTCTGTTGCAACTGCTGGTACGTTGTTTTTATAACAGCAGTATCAGCCAGTCTTTGTAGAAGACCTCTGATACAGGGTACACAACAGCAACCACATACCACCATGATAGCCACAGTGACTCCGACGGACACCAGGAAACTGCTGATGAGATGACTCCATTTTCCAAACCACGTTCGTAGAAAGTCTGTAAAGGGATTATTTACCCCAGAGTTCTCTGCCAATTCTTTGGATAACATCTCCAAACCTTTCAAAGCTCGAGTGATGCTCCCATCAGGGGCAGTGTTGTTTGGGATGTACGTACAACAGAAAGTCCCAAACATCCGGCAAACTCCTCCTTCTTTGGCCAGGAGCATATCCAACGCAATTCGATTCTGCCATGCCACCTGCGAAGTGGCCTCCAGTTGTTCAGCAATACCTTTTAATGCATCTTTGGTATAGTTCACAAAACGCTGCTGGTTATAGTAAATGTAGTTGATCCAGTCCACATTCTTATTGGGTTGAATACAGACAAAGATGGATGCAAAACCAGCCGCTATTTGGTTTATTGCTTTGTATTCATCAGGCACGCCTCTTGGTACGCCAATGCTATCGATGTAGACACTGCTATCGAAGGATTGCTTCGGTGCCTCTCTTTTTCTCTTATTCAACCACCTCGGCTTTATTTCAGGTTCTCTTACGAAATTGCTTGCTGGAACTGGGAAAATGTAGAATGGCAGAATTAACTTTGCAAGTGCACAAGTTCCCTTCCAGGGAATCGTAAGCCCTGATCTGAGTTTGTTGTCTCCACATAACCACCATACGTCTGCCAAATTATGAGTTTGGTTTTCCAGAAATGGATTTTCATTGCCATTCACATTAACATTGCAATAATTCTGTCCCATATTGCCATAATTCTTTCCTGTGCCATCTCTGGAAATGCACATATACGAACCTGGATAGGAAATCGCTGTAGGCGGTTTCTCAACTTTGCTTATGACTGGAAAACGCTGGGTTTCATCTTTGCATTTATCTTCGGTTTTGTTGAAGAATAACTTTAACAGACACGTCAGATTACCTTCAGCTTGCATCAGTGGGACTGTCGCTAATTGCTGTTTACCTTCAGCACAAGAAACACAGTTTTCATGATGTGCCTCTTGGGTACTATATCTAACCCAAGATAACCATTCATTATGGTGTACGAATCCCGTCTCGAGTAACAATTGTTCTTCTTCTGTGAAGGCAAAATCTGCTTTACTTGTAGCATTTTTAAGGCTTTGCACTTTAAGTTGGAAAGTCCCCAAAGGATCAGTTCCAATTGGAAGGGACACTCCAATTCCATAAACTCCTGAATCACTTTCTTGTGGTGACACGATGGTTATAGTAATTACTTCAGTACCTTGGAAATGCACAATTGTTATTCTTTGTTGTCTGCTTTTATCTTTCTCTGGTATCACTGCACCACTTGTTTCCCATCCATTCACATTTGTTGACCACCAAACATTTGACCAGGACGCACAGTCTCTATTGCACAAGTATTTTGCAAGAGTCAGGAAATCATTATTGTTCCATCTGGAACAGTCCAAAATTCCCTCACAAAGTTTCACCTTAAACACAGTAGTAACACCTGTTTGCGCTTGCAGCACCACCATTCCTTTTTCTCTCACAACTTTTCCTTCTCGTATGGACATATTTAACAGTTCAAGTACCAGTTGAACATGGCCATCCTTCCTTTGTAGTCAGACTTTGTGTTCAGGGGTCCGGTGGAGTCTGACCAACATCAATGGTAGAAGGAAAAGTCTTAAGTTTTTTACAGTGGGTGATATGAATCCACGAAGTCCTCTCTGTGATCTTTACAGCCGTAGGTGTCGAGATAAGTACTTGATATGGGCCTTCCCACCTGGGGGATGACCAATTCTTTCTCTTCACAATTCGGATCCACACCCAGTCCCCGGGTGCCACGCTTAACAAGGTTTCACTTCTGGAATCTGCAAAGGAGTCATTGGTTACAAGAGACTTGACATTTAGCAGCTTCTTCATATAATCCGCCAGATCCTCACCCCCCCTCACGTTCCGCTGGCAACAATCCTTGCCACTGCGGGACGTAATATGGTCTCCCAAACAAAAGTTCAAATGGTGTAAGTCCTTTGTAGGAGGGTGAGATTTGCATGTACAGGAGTGCCAATGGAAGGCACGCAGTCCAGGATCTATGCGTTTCTGCCATCAGTTTGCAGAGCTTACTCTTCAGGACACCATTGTGTCGCTCCACCAGTCCAGCTGACTGGGGATGGTAAGCACAATGGTACTTGAGATCAATTTGAAAGACTTGACCCAACTTCTGCACAATCTGGTTTACAAAATGAGACCCATTATCACTATAAATGCGCCTTGGAAGGCCAAATCGGGGAATTATTTCTGTTGTCAAAAGCTTTGCTACTGTGTGTGCATCAGGATGCTTTACTGGAAAAGCTTCTACCCACTTAGAAAAAGCATAAATTATGACTAGACAAAACTTTTTTTCTCTCTGATGGTGTCAACTCAATAAAGTCCATACAGAGTGTGTGGAATGGATATGGAGGGGTAGGGAATGCCTGCTGAGATTTCTTAACTCCCCCCTGAGCATGATACTTTGCACATAATAAACAAGATAAACAGAATTGCTTTGCATAAGTTGAAAACCCCTTACACCAAAACACCTTAGACACTATTTGAACCATTGTCTGTATTCCTACATGGGCAGGCCCATGGCTAACCAATGCAGCATACCTAAAAAGGTTTGAGGGTAATACCATTTTGCCATCTGATGCCCTATACAACCCATCCTGTTGAGTAATACCATATTTCACCCAACGACATTTTTCCTTCTGTGTTGTCAATGTTTGCATTACTTTTAATGTCTCTAAGTCTAAGAGGTGTCCGGGCTCTAAATCATTGTCATGTAAAAGCAAATCATTTTCTTGAGCTGCCTTTTTTGCAGCCATATCAGCAAAAGCATTTCCCCTGGAGACAGGATCTTTTTTATTGGTATGTGCGGAGCATTTACATATCGCTATCTGAAGTGGTAATTGCACTGCATCTAACAACTGTAAAATTAAATCTCTGTGATTTATTGGTTTGCCTGTCGCAGTAACCATTCCCCTATTCTTCTATTGTTGAGCGAAAACATGTACAGTGGAGAAAGCATATTGACTATCTGTATAAATTGTCACTTTTTTACCCTCCCCTAAGGTACAAGCTCGAGTCAAAGCCACTAACTCAGCTGCTTGGACAGAATAAATATTTGACAATCTTTTTGCTTCCAAAACATCAGTTTCTGTGGTGACTGCATACCCTACTAGTGTTTTTCCTACAGTGTCCTTCTTTGCTGATCCGTCTGCAAATAAAACAAGATCAGAATCTACCAACGGAATATCCGTTAAATCTGGTCGGGGAAGTACTTTGTCATGAATGCTCTCTAAACAAACGTGTGGAGTACCTTCTTCTGGAGTCAGCAAAAGTGTCGCCGGATTAAGAGTAGTACATCTTTCTATGGTCATATGTGGCTGTGTCAGCAGCACTGTCATACATGACAAATGTCGACTAGGAGATAAAAAGGTTATTTTATCTTGCAAAAGTATAGTAGCTACTGAATGTGGAACTCGCAATTTTAATGGGTGGGACAAAACTAATGATGCTGAGGCTTGCACTGCCATGGCGGCTGCCACTACAGCTTGAACACAATGTGGCAATGCCCTTGCAACAGGATCTAATCTGGAGGAATAAAAGGCTATCGGTCTCTGTTTATCCCCATGTACTTGTACCAGAACCAAAGTCATATATCCTCCCTTACAATCAACCATTTGTACAAACTGCTTAGAATAGTTCGGAAAACCCAAAATAGAGGATCCTGCTATCAATTGCTTAATTCTATTAAATGCTTGTATTGCCTTATCTGTCCACTGTATATTACTTTTAGCTGCCATGGGAGTGTCATAGATCAGTGCGGTCAATGGCCCTACTTCTTCAGCATAATTAGTAATCCAACTTCTACAAAAATTAGTCACACCTAAAAACGATATCATCTCCCGCTTAGTCGTAGGCATAGGTGCTTCAAGAATTGCTTGTTTTCTTTTATTTTCCAATTGTCTACCTTCCTGCGAGACTAAATAACCCAAGTACTTTACTTGTGCTTTCCACAATTGTAACTTCTCTTTATTTACCTTATGTCCTTGCTCAGCTAAAAAACTAAGAAGGGCAAGGGTATCCTTTTTACAACTTTCCTGCGTGGGTGAGGCCAATAAAATATCATGTACGTACAACAGGACCTGGCTTCCCTCTGGGGGAACAAACTGAACTAAATTCGCAGCCATTTCTTGTGCGAATATTGTCGGACTCTCACAATAACCCTGTGGCAATCTGGTGTATGTGTATCTTTTACCTTGGAAAGTGAATGCAAACCAAAATCTACTCTCCTTGTGTAGTGGTATGGAGAAAAAGGCATTGCTTATATCTATGACAGAAAAATATCTGTGCTGAGGTAGTAAATCATTAAGTAATGTATAGGGGTCAGGGACTACCGGTGCTCTTGGGATCACAGCTGAATTTACTGCTTGTAAATCCTGAATCAACCTCCATGACCCATCCGGTTTCTTTACAGGAAACAACGGAGTATTGCAGGGTGAATCTGGGCATTCAACAAGAATTCCTACCTGTTTTAGCTGTTCAATAACTGGCTTAATTCCTTCCTCTGCTTGCTTACTTAGTGGATATTGGTGCTTACGAGGTCTAAAATCTGACTTTGCAGTTATACAAACTTCACCTGCTGTTTTCATCAGTCCCACATCTCCTTTACCTTTTGACCATAAATCTACAGGCAAGGCACTTAACGCACTATCTTCCTCTTGAGTTAGGAGGATTTGTCATGCCATTTCTCTTTTGTCATCCCTGAGGTGCACACTTGGTCGTGCCCAAGTCACCCAATTTAATCTTTGTACCTGAATCTGTTGATCTTTTAACTGACTTTCAGACATTGTGTTCCAAATCGTTACCTTTTTCGCCAAATCTACCCAATGTGTCCCCACTGCTTTAGTAACTGAGATATGTGGGCTATAACTTGAGCGATATAAAGAACTCATTTCTTTAGTCAAAGTACAGGTTACTACTGTATTACCTTGCGTATCCCAAAACATATCATTCAAAATTATCCTTGCACACTTGTGCTTAAAGAATTCTTTTTCAAATTCTTTATCCGGACCAGGGGCCTTATAGAACATTGTACAATGTAAGTGCGCCGCAACCTGCGGTGACCCGTTCCTAGATTTACTTAGAGCTAGATTGATCAACTCTGTATCAACCCTCCCCGGGCCGTCTGAAATCAAGTATCTGGACCAGGGGCCTTATAGAACATTACAATGTAAGTGCACCGCAACCTGCGGTGACCCGCTCCTACATTTACTTAGAGCTAGATTGATCAACTCTGTATCAACCCTCCCCGGGCCGTCTGAAATCAAGTCTAGGCTATACAGTAAAACAAGTCTTGTACTCCCTGTACTATTAAGCCATCCGCTAACCTTTTTGCCTCAATACCTTTAGGTGTGGGAATTGCCGCTATTCCAAACACATGCATCAAATCTCTTCCTAGCAAATTAACTGGACAAACTTTTGATATAATTACCCTAGACCTAACAGTTTGGTTTGTTTGCGGATCTGTGAACAGTAGAGGATGAGACAGTGGTTCCTTATAAATTTTCCCGTTTGCCGCTTTTACAAGGACACACTCATCTGTTTCGCAGTTCGGAGGCAGAACTGCTGGACCCAAAAGTGTACGAGATGCACCTGAATCACATAAAAACTCCACTTTCTGTCCCTCAACCAAAAACTCTATCATGGGTTTCTGATCTAGACGCATAGCAATACCCAAATTTGCCAGGTTTATGACTTCACAGTCACAATCCCGCCCTTCCATTAGAGTGTTTCTGACATTCATCGTAGAGAGTGTCTGCCTCTTCATTATCCCCATAATGAAGATGGTGCCTTTCTTTACTATCATATAGTCATGCAGAGCCCTTGTTCGTAAGCTGTGGGGGATGTTGCCACTCTTCATAGTCGGCAGCGAAGTGCCCACGTCTACCGCATTTAAAACATTCTCCACGTTTTAACCTTTCCCTATAGGCTGAATGTCCACCCGGTTCATTTAATGTGTCCCATTGCGGGCCCCCACATTTTTTTACGCCACCATGGTACCCTTGCCCCCTTTGGTCCTGTACTAAGAATATAACACCATCATCCCCTACTGCTAACACTTGTACTTTCTTTTTCTTTTTTAGATTAAAATGTCACTCAGCATGCCGTGCATATTCAAACAAAGGCTGCAGTCTACATGTTCTGTGATCTACCATGTGCTTAGTAATAAAACTACTTATCGGAGCCTTACAACCTTTAAGGAAAGCATTTTTTAATTGCTGTTCATACGGACTATCATTAGTCTGATCCTGCGGAATCATCATTCCACAATGGTTATTGAACACTTCTGTCAGTCTTACAATATAATGATCTACAGATTCATCATCATTTTGGATGCACTGATTTATTACTGTCCAATCTGCTCTTGGACGCCACTTATCAGAAATTCTCTTTAACAGATCAGTGACTCGTGTGTCTAACACCCCAGAATTATGCTTTAATGTAGTGCCGTCATCTGCCTTACATGTCCAAGTACCACAAACTAAGTGCCAATCTGGACCTAAGATTTGTCGCACTACTTGTTCTACTTCTAAACCATTTAGATGATAACTTAAACGCATACCAACTATGTCCTCAGAAAACTTTTGAAAATTAAACTTGGGATGAGGGATACCATCCATAGCTCATTTTATATCCTCTCTAGCCCAGGGACGATAAACTAAAATAGTTGGTTCTTGTCCAACATCTCCTGCTTGTGGGTTTGCAACTTGTATTAAGGGAAGAGCTTCTGAATGGTCAGAAAGTTTAATAGCCCAACATCCTTGCCCTGCTGGTCCTGACCTTAACTGCATAGGTTGGTCTACCTGTTGCAAAGCAACATTAGGTACTACGGGAATTTGTGGGTAAATTGGAGGGGGTCACAACATTTCCTTGAGCAGCTAATAACCCACCCTGCTGTACAGATCCCACATCTTCAGACTGATATTGAGGAGGTTCCCCCGGTATGGCAGCAGCAATTTCACCATATGGTGGGGCAGTTGCCTGCCTTTGTACTGCACAAACTGTGTGCTCATCCTCCTTATCTAAAAATAAAGCTACTTTTCCACTTGGCACCAGTGATCCCTTTTGATTTATTTTCTCTTTTTCCTGACACTGTCTTTCTTTTATAGCTCGTTTATTTGCTTCTTCTAACCATTTTTGTGCTTGGGGAAATCCCAATTGTCTCTGCTTTTTAGTTCTAGTTCTTGCATCTCTTTTCAAATCTCTAACCAATTTTGCACAGGCATTCTTATTCAGTGTACCATCAAAATCATATTTCAACTTCCATTTTCTCAAAAATTTCACATTATTTTTGTTTAAACTTTTCAAATACTTAGCATCAACATTTAAACAGGCATCACTCTCATACTTGCAGCAACTTGAACCCATGTTTTCCTAGGTTTCTTATTTTAGGACTGTATATTTTAGGACTGCATCAAAATTATTTTTACAGGGCTTATTACAAAATGGGGCTATCTTAACGGGGATCCTAACAAAATAACAGGTAATCCTAACAAAATAATCTTAACAATTATTCCTACCCACCCTTAACTAAAAATAAAACCCTTAACTAAAAATAAAACCCCTGTCGACAAGGTTAAATTAAATTAAAAGAAAAAAAAAGGTATTTTCATCCTACCTGAACCAGATGAGACTCCGTTTCCCCTTATTGGTTCGGAAACCGTCCCTCAGATAGGGATCAGAGAGCGGCCAGCCTCTTTCCAACAACAAATCAGTCGGAGGGCTTTCCGTTGAGGGAATCTTAAGATGAGAAACCCTCACCTGCGCAGGTTTTTCGGTCTGTCAGTCTGATCCGTATCTTCGTAGAGGTTTCCGGTCCGAAGGACCAAAATGTCAGAAGAAAAAATTCAAGCGAGTCACATCTGCCTCAGGTGATGAAAATTTCCTTTATTAACTGCTAACCAGATTACAGCAACATGTTGGCCAAGATGATCTCAATCTGATCAGCTTGGTTACTGACATCAACTTTTATACTTTCCTGTTACTAGCCAAAATAGCTTTTATTACATTTCTAACAATTGACAGTTGGCTATGAAAAACATCTAGGATCACAATTTACCTCAGAAAAGAATGCTTTACCTCAAAACCACAGTTAGTGTAGAACGTTTACCTCAAAACCACAGCTAGTGTAGAATGTTTACCTCAAAACCACAGTGGTAGCTGGAATTTTCCAGAGCCTGCCTCAGTATTCAGAAGTATAGAAAACAGGTGTTATTCAAGTTCATAAGCAAACTACATCTATCATAGATAAAGCCCATCTTTAATAAACATGGTTCAATGACCTTTTCTTACCAACACTTCAGCAAATAGCATATTAATTTTGCTAAATGGGAGAAAAAGACAAATAACAGTATGTTTTAAAACTTTTTCTCTTAACAATATATATATATAGTTCCACTTTATAATCTCAAAATACTGAAATCTCGAATTTCAGTATCCCGAGACCATAAAGTCGAATGTTCCAAATACTGAAACCCCAAAACCATGAAACACAAAATCACGAACATAAACACACCATACACCACACAACACACACATCATCCAACCCACACTACAACAAACCGACAAACTAAACACAGACAAACACAAAAACACAAACCAACAAACCCCCCTGCACCCCAACACCCCCCTGTTTATATATACTAACTCTGAGATCGCACCAAACAGAAAAAGACAGCAAACTCACCACTACACAGTCTACAGTACTCTCGAACACACACACACACATCACAAACATATGAACACCACCTCTTTCAACACTTAAACACTCATACTTTTACCTGCCTACCCTAACCCACATATAAAACTTCCAAACACACTCACATACACTCAAACACATACATAAAACCCAACAAAATACCCACTTACCTTACATACCAGCTAAATTTACACACTACATGATACATCCTGCACACACTACATCCAGTGTCAAATACTGGAACACCATAACTGCGAATTCGACATTTCCGGATTTGCACTTATGGAATTTCAGGATTTTAAAAATTCCACTTTATGGTCTTGAGATACTGAAATTCCAGATTTCAGCATTTCAACATTAAAAAGTGCCACTATATATATTATATATATATATATAATATATATATATAATATATATATATATATATATATAATATATATATATAATATATATATATATATTATATATATATATATATATATATTATATATATATATATATATATATGTTTAAAAATATATATTTATAAGTGATAGGAGAAGCACTTTTTAGTAAAAATATTAGTGAAGTGCACAAATAAAGCAAGGAAACAACAGTGATTACTTAAATGTGATTTCAAAGCACCGTAGCATCAGGTACACCAAGGAAAAGTAAACAAATTTTATATAGATAAAATGTTGAAAAATGTAATAAATAATTTCAAAATATGCCAGCAGTCTTGAGAAATAATGTAATAACCCTCAGCTCCTTCTCTCATTAGGAACAAAATAGAAGCATCAGTCCCAAGCTGATTCCTGAAACCAGTTTCCAAGCTCTCCAGTGATTAGTCTAGCCCCAGATGTCACAGATTTCAAAACTAAGGAAGGGGATAACACTGAATATTGAAGTGTGCACTAACTGAGTGGGGTGATATGAAACAGAGGCTAACACAGGCTTTAAGAGTCTAAGAAAAAGGCATTTCCAGCATAGGTCTCAACCTCTTACAAGGCCAGTGTGGAACACAGGCCATAATGTGTGACAGATGGACAATATGTGGAACACTCTATTTTCATATCTTTGCTGGGTGCATGGCTGAAGTGGTCTTCCAGCAAAAAGCATTTTGTTGCAAAGTATGTATTAGTCAAAATGCATACTATACATTTCTGCTATCAAATTCTTCTATAAAAATGCATATTATTTTAATTCACTTATAAAGTTAATAAAAAAGACTCACTTTGCATCAGTGTGTATTTTCTCAACAAAAAGGATGACATTGTAATATCTCACACTTTGCATCAGCATGACTTTATGAATGGAAAGCAGGACACTTCAGTGTCGGGCATTGGCTGACTAATCTGCAGTAATTTACAAGAAAAATCAAAAGTCTTAGAAGAGACAGGATAAAACGATGATCCAAAATCAGGGACACTTCAGAAGTGTGCATATGTATCTCAGAAGAGCCCCCCCCCCATGCTGCAGCCCTAGTAATAAATCAGAACAAAACCTTTGGAGATTACTAACTCAAAGCTCCCAACGTTTTTGCTGCGGAATCTAAGACAAAGACAAGGCCAAGCATAATGGGGGACCAATATGACCATTATGCTGACATGTTGCTGATAAAGTCGACAGCTCATGGCATACTTGACAAAACTGTTGAGCCGTTTGAGAAATGAATATACAATTATCAGGCTATAGTAATTTTGGAAGACAAAGCAAGGAGGAAAACTTTAAGGTCTAATAGAGTGCCTGAGGTTAAAAAAGGGGTCTGACCACCTAGGTATTTTAAAAAGTAAGATAGTGCTCTTAACTAAGTTTGTTAAGAAGTCTTTGGGAGTTGAAAGTGCAAATTAAGTTTCCTTTACTGCAGGAAGATGAAAAATAAGGTTAACTCTCAATAAAGCTTGTACAAGTTGTGTCATATTATGAGAAAGAACAAGTCCTACAGAAACTGTAGCAGGTGGAATAGTGATGCACAGAAAAAGAGCAAACAACTTTAATGAAGAAAATTTTTTTCTGAAGTTGCATTGCAGCAGGGATGGCTGTTTATGGAAATAAGTGAATAAAGCAGAATGAGAGAAATAAAATACAGACAGACTTTCTCATCTTGAAGATTGTTTTCCGGGTGCATATTGGAAGGGCTGCAGCTCATTTTATCTGCAAACTATTAGTTAACGGAGTATTGATCCGGTAGCCTGGCAATGACTTTACAAGCTCTAGTATTCTATTAATCATACTAAATGTAACATTGGGGATGTGAAAGGTCACTATACCCCCCAGCAGGGGAAGGTAGCCAAAGAAAGATAATCCATTAACAAGTAGATCAGCCCATTTACATTCTAAAATCAGTGTGTTGAGAGGACATAGTGAGTAAGGAGATGTTTGGATAAAGGACTAACAAGAATGGAGTATAGATGTCAAGGAGAAGAGTTAGGGGGCAACTCTGGTCTGTTTTTACTCTTTCAAAGCTGGCAGCCCTACTTGCATCTCTATGATGCAAAGGTGGGGACTGTTACATTGAAATATTAGAGACACTTCATCTATAGTAACGCTGAGGGAAAGAACAGAATAGCCCACCAAACTGATTGCTAATATAAGCACTGTTAATGTGGAAGATAAATGGGAGAAACATGGTAGACAATCTGGAAAAGGAAGAGTGTACATGTTTACACTGGGGGGTGATGATGGCTAGAAAGGAGCTATTGATTTTTGTGACTGAATGGATTATAATAAGGTCAAGAATAATGGGTGTGAAAAGAAACTAATATTGTAAGACAGGATTTTGCTTTGCTTTCTGATAATAACCGGTGAATATAACCATTTATTGGTAAGCTTATGTCATCTCGGTATAACTGCAATTGGGGCTGAACAAATAAAACTGTGAAATAAATATGAGACTGGGAAATATTGTTAACTTATAATCATATAATAATATACTTATAACAATACATTGTTTAAGCACAAGTCATATGACTGATACTTACATTTTGAAGATTTTACAGTACTATTCCTGTCTCTGAATTTGGATCTTACTTTGAATAAATAAGAATGTGACTTAAAACAGAGACTAATTGCTGAGATTTTATAATAATATGGTACATTGTTGTAAAGACAGGTAACAAATTTTATGTACAAATAATACAGTTATTGCATTTTCATATGACTGTGTAATAAAAAAGAAACTAAGAACTATTTTATTATGCTTAACAATATGTGGCATTGCTTCAAATGTAGGTAATGTGACCATTATGCATATTTAAATAATATTATACTGTCATTCATGCCTTTGAATTTATATTTTGTTATGGATGAACAAGATTGTAAATTTAAAAAGACTGAAAATATATGAGAAATCGTAACACTCTAAATGATTACATACGGGAAAATACAGAGGTTTGTGAAATGAGATTGGGTCCATGAATGTTAAAGATGATGCAACATATTGTTAAACCATATAGTGAAATATAATGATCCAATAATGGTCAGAATGACTGAGACCTGTGGGAGGGTTCATTTAACATCACTGAAAATGCCATTGTTTGATTGATAGTCACTTTTGTCTGTGTTTAGCTGACTACAAGTGTTGTATGAGGTTTAATAGTACAATTAATTGACGTGAAAGTTGTCAAAGTTCTTTAGAAATGTATTGAAATATTAAGTAATTACAGATTATCTAAAAGCCACCCAGTACAAATGAAATAACTACATGGAGTTAGTATTATGAAACTGAGGGAT
>NC_056750.1:586413930-586431430 GCF_019279795.1 Protopterus annectens
ATAAATGTCTTTGTAAGGCACTCATGAGACCTATTGTAGCAGGTTAAGGCGAGCTAAATGAACTGCTTTTCCTGCTACAATCGGTGACTATGGCTGGATATACCTTAGTTTTCTCAATTTTAAAAATATTTAGTACTACGTATATTACTCACATATTACTCTTAGAGACATTAGCTGGAGTATTTAACATTCAGAAAATGAAATTCAGCTAAATCAAAATGGAGCTGGGAAATGGTAGGGTAGTACAATGGTAATACTTGGTTGCATGACTCATTTGTTCCATTTCCAATTATACTGTTTTTTACATTCACATTTTTATTCATTTTCTCTCTCTCAGTATGTGTAGAATAGGTAGTGTGCTGAACCTTTAAGAAGCATTTCTGAGATCTGTGTGTGCATATAAATGCCAAGCATGTGTTAGCTTCAGCGCCATTTTGAAGGTGCAGCCAGAATGTTAACATCCATGTGTGATAGCTAACCTGTTTAGAAGTTCTTACTTAAACTCATTTATGATGTGTTAGCACACAATAAAGCTGCTTGAACCAGAACCCATGAGGCTCACTTGTTTTATCCTGACCTGGCGAGTGACATGGTGTCAGAACTGGGATGGCAAAGACTATTCTACAGAGCCACGAGGTGCAGAGGTAATCGTGAAGGCAAAATAAAAGAACTGAAAAAGGCCAGAGACAAGTTAAAGGTAAAGAGAATATACACTAATGATTTATTTATTGAATGAGGTTAAATGGAACATTGCATGGGCACAAATATTGTTAAGCAAACAGGAAATAGAAGAGAGCTCATTAATCAGATGAAATATGTGAAACCAAGTTATTTGATAAAACTAGCACTGGAAAAGTAAGTGAAGGGTTCAAAATTGCCTCAGAATTATAAACGAGCATGTTTAAAGTAAAACAGGCATGTTTAGAGTTAAAACGATCACAAGAAAGTACAGTGGGCATGAAAAGAGATTAAATGAGCAAAGCGAATATAACATAAGGGCATAAAAGGCACATTAAGAGATTCATTGAGCGAAACTGTTACAATAGAAGGGGCAGAAAAGATCACACTGGGTATAAATAAAGCAAAGGTGACTGCATGTATTTTGGGTGAATTGCTGTGCTTGGTACGAATTGCTACTTCGCATTGATTGAAGCCTTGAATAGCATTACTTGAGTTGTTCGAAATATCTCAAGGTGTGTAAAAGTGCTTACAGTGTGTGTTTATTACTGTGCACTAATTTCAAAGAGTTTGTTGTGTGCACAATGCAACCATTTCATAAAGTGCAGTCAAGTGAAGCCATTTTGAAAAGTTTCTTGTGTCTGGGTGTGTCTATTCACAGAGTGCTGCCATTACAGTGCGTCTCTTGCACTATATACAGAGTTGTTTGGCAAAGTACAGTTATTTTGAAGTGTTTCTCACTCTGAGATGCTTTTTCCCAATTTATTCGCAAAGTGCTGTTACTTCGAAAAGTTTATTTGCAAAGTGCAATTACTTCAAAACATTTTATTTGCAAAGGGCAATTACTTCAAAAGAGTTCATTCGCAAGGTACAATTACTTCAAATCAATTTATTCACAAATTGCCATTACTTCGAGATAGCTTGTTCATAAATTGCAATTACTTCAAAACAGTTTATTCGTAAAGTGTCCTTGCTTCAAGATAGTGCATTCGCTAAGTGCAGTTACTTTGAAATGTTACTTGCCCTCAGCTTCTATTGCCTAGCTTATTCGCACTGTGCAGTTGACCAAAATGCTTCCTAAAATGATGATAAATTACTTTGGCAGTAAAATGTTGATGAATGGCTTTGGTATTAAAGTGATTACAAGACAAAGACTCGTACGGTAAAATAATGATGATAAATGACTTTAGCATGATTGTCCTTACAAGACAGATAGCTTGTATGATAAAAAAATAGATAATTTCAAAGCAAGTGGCTTTACAGTAAAGAGATTTCAAAGTGTTGCATTCTCCAGGTAGTCTATTTTGGGAAGTTCAGCTGTACAGAGGCTCGTTATGTTGTTATAAGTACTGGCATAAATTTCAAGCATGTGTATACTTGTATGTACAAGTGTATATTCATGCATATTTACAAGAGTTTTTGCTGAGATTTATCAGTATGCAGATAGATTTTGCAAGCCACAACCACTTATGTTTGATCTGAACATTGCAGAGAATTGGAGAATATTTGAGCAAGAATATGATATAGTTATACAAGCAGCTTATTCTAATAAAGATGCATGTACCAGGGCATACATATTACTGAACCTAGCAGGGTCAGAATCCATTGAAAGGGAATGTTCATTTGTCTATAGACCGGCAGTGTATGAAGGTGAAGGAGAAACTCATTGTGTTGTTGTGCAGGCTGAATCAAGGGAGGGCCCCGAGTGTTTAAAGCACAAATTCAGAGAGATGTGTAACCCTCAGACTAATGTTACACTGGATAGGCATTTGTTTTACATGAGAGATAAAAAGCAAGGGGAAACTTTTGCAGCTTATATTACTGATCTGAGAAATAAAGCTAAAACGTGTAGGTTTGGTGATTTAAAGGATGACTTAATAAAGCACAGACTCGTGTTCAGTATTAATAATGCTGCTGTGATAAAGATTTTAATCATGACAGTAATTTGATGCTGAGTAAAGCTATTGAGATTTGTGAGATTCATGAAGTTACAGAAAGGCACACAAATATGCTTGCTAGTGATAAGATCATGGTTTCAGTAGGCTACAGAGCTCATGTAGACAGTATGCAACATGTGACAAGCAAGAGCAGGCCTAAGCATGTGGTAGTGGCAGGCATTGAGGGTCTTCTAGGTAAAACCCGTAGATTTCCAGCACATTCAAGAACAGTTCAGTTAAAGAAGCAACTCAGAGCAAAGCCAAAGATATCTAGTGCAAAACAGATGTTTCTCAGTACAGCATAAGAGTGAATCAGCAATACCCAAATCAAGCTTTATTGTTAACTGTCGCAATTGTGGTGCTAACCATGAGTCCAAAAGAGAAAAGTGAGTGGCATTTGGTCAATAATGTCATAAGTGTAAGAAATGGAACTATTTTCAAAGATTTTATAAGTCAAGTAAGCCTCACACAGTTGCAAAGAAGGGTCACTCAAAAAAGCAAGTTAATGAAATAGACCTGCAACAGTCTGCTTTCTATGTAGATGGTGCATCAGTGATTGGTGAAAAGATTGATGCGATAGATTTATTGACAAGAAATGAAGTGTTGTGTACTATCCGGATCAATGGTAAATCCACCGAGCTTAAAGTGGACACTGATTCAAAGTGTAATGTCATGTCTGCAGATACTTTTGCAAGGGTCAGAGCTGGTGAACAACTTAATGTAACCAGTTGTCTAAAACTTATAACTTATGGAGGTGAAGGGTTTCAAACTGAAGGCTCAGTAGTGCTTTCATGTTATGTGGCTAAGAGTTGTTATAGCCTACAGTTCTATGTGGTTTGAAGACCTGTGCAGTCATTAGTGGGTCTTAGAAATAGTTTGAAAATGAATCTACTTTCTTTTACCAAAGAAGTTCATCAGATAAGCACATGTCCTATTTCCAGCTTCACCAATGCTATTTTTTTCAGAGTATGCTGATGTTTTCGATGAAAGATTGGGCAAACTTCCAGTTGTGTATTCCATGAAGTCAGACCTAGAAATCAGTCCAGTGATCAGACCAGCAAGAAGAGTTCTGACAGCTATGCAGCATAAGGTCAAAGCTCAATTGGTCAAAATGGTGCAACAGGGTGTAATTTAATTTGTCAAGTTACAGAACCCACCAAATGGATGCCGTCCATGGTAGTGGCTCATAAAAAAGGCTCAGATGATATCAGAATATGTATTGATTCAAGAGATTTGAATAAAACATTCAAAAGACCGCATTATCCCATGCGTACAGTCGAAGAGGTTGCAGCCCTGATACTGAATGCTACTTTTTTTCTGGGTTAGATGCAAAGAGTTCATTTTGGCAAGTGCTGCTTGATCACAAATTTTCATTACTGACTACATTCAGTACCCCATTTGGAACATACAGATTCCTCAGGATGCCATTTGGAATAAATTCTGCAAGTGAAGTCTTCCAGTGTGCAATGGAGCAAATTTTTTCGGACTATCCATGTGCCATCATAGTAGATTATATATTGGTAGGAGGCAAAGGTGATGAAGAGCATGACAGAAATCTTAAGAGAGATCTAGACAGAGCATGTGAAGTGAACTTAAAGCTCAGTCCTCTGAAGTGCAAATTCCACCTACCAGAAGTTAGATATGTAGGTCATTTGTTTACGAGTATGGGCTTAAGACCAGACGCATCCAAGCAAGCAGCCATTCTTGAGATGCCAGCACCAGATAATGTACAAGGCAAGTTTATACCAGATTTCAGTGAGTTGGCAGTGCTTTGAGAGGGCTCACACTTAGAAATGTTACTTGGTCATGGCTAAACCAGCACCAAAGAGCATTTGAAGTTCTTAAGCAGAAAACTGCTACCCCCTCCACATTAAGTTCTATGATGTCAACAAAGCAGTAACTCTTTCCTGTGATGCTTCAAAATTTGGTTTAGGTGCAGTTATTCTCCAAGAAGGCAAGCCAGTAGCCTACACATCTAGAACACTTACCCAAACTGAGAAGCAGTATGCTCAAATTGAGAAAGAATTTTTGGCAATAGTGTTTGCATGTTCCAAGTTTCATGACTATATCTATGGTCAAGAAATCCAAATTAAAACTGATCATCAACCTTTGGTCACTATTTTAAAGAAGCCTATGCATTCAGCTCCAGCGAGATTGCAAATAATTGTGCTCAATTTGCAAAGGTACAATTTCAAAATGGTCTATACGAAAGGCAAACTTCTTTACCTGGCTGATACCTTATCCAGAGTGCCTAGAAATACAACAGAATGGCTTCATACAGAGAATTTTGATTTCCATGTAATGGAAGTGTGTAATTTCTCCAGCACTAGACTTGATGAGCTAAGAGATCATACAATCCAGTTTAGCAGAAGCTCAGTCACTATATCGGTGTAGGATGGCCATCAAAGCTATCAAGTGTACCACCAGAAGTGCAATCTTACTTTCCTTACAGAGATGAGTTGTTGATGGAAGATGGCATTATTTCCAAAGGTCATAAGATTGTTGTTCCTGCTTCCTTACAACAAGAATATATCCAGATTTTGCATTGTCATCACCCTGGTTCCAAATCTACTAAGAAAAGAGCAAGAGGGCTAGTATTTTGGACTTCTCTAGTGAAAGACATCGACAGAGTACTTTCTTCGTGTTCAGTGTGTAATAGTACTAAAGCGCAGTTGCAAAGAGAGCCACTTCAGCTAAGTCAAATTCTTGATCTGCCTTGGTCAATTGTAGCTACTGACATATTTGAGTGGAACAATCAACATTACTTAGTATTGGTAGACTCTTATTCAAATTGTTTTGAGATCGATTTGCTACCTAATCTAACTTCCACTACAGTCATTACTTAGCTGAATCACCATTTCTCAGTCCACGGCAGTCCACACAAATTAGTCTATGACAATGGTATGCAGTTCACTAGTCAATTGTTTCAAAAATTTGCCAGAGAATGAAACTTTGTACATTACTAGTAGTCCAGAGTATCCACAATTGAATGAACTTGCTGAACGTGCAGTATAAAGTGCAAAGCAATTACTTGAGTAGTCAAAACATGAGAATCCTGATTATTTTTTTAACTTAATCTCAGAAAAATACCCCGTGATGATATACTTGGCTCACCAGCTCAAAGACTTATATCTAGGCAAACCAGAACAACATTGCCTATCAGTTCTAGTTTATTGAGGCCTAAAAGCTAAGAACAGTGATGGGAGTAATATATTACAAATTCTAGTAATTTGAAAAAGTAACTAGTTATATTACTAAATAGTAATGAAGTAATAGTAATATATTACCTTTTTTAGTAACTAGTAACTTAAATGTGAGTTACTTTTGCTTAAACCTGTTGTTCTCAGTGTGGGAGATATCACCCCCTAAAGAATAATGGAAAACTTCAGAGGGCCCTGGATAATATGGATGGTAATCAGATGTTTGGTGGTAATAGAAACTTTGAAAGGGCAATTTAGATAAAAATTTGCAACATAATGTTGGCACATCTCATAGCACGTAGCATTCATAATAGATGTTTAGAATTAGTCTGGAGCAAAATTTACTTAATTTTTTTAGCAGTGCAAGGAGGTGAAAGCTAATGATGATCATACTCTGGCCCTGACCTGGTACTATGGGACTCTTATTCACTAAAACATCTCCTAACATTGGGGACAATTCTAGCCTGCTAGTGATCATATCCTTACCTTGACGTATAATAAATGGCATTAGTTTTCCATACTGCCGTTATTCAGAATAGAACTCACCACTCATTGGTTTAACACAAAATACCCCAACCCACTGCACCAAGCAGGACTTTTTGGGTGGATCTATGATCAGTCAACTTTTGTCTTGACAAATTTTTATCTTCTATTTAAAATTCTTTTCAGGTTTCGATTTTTAGTTGCTGAAAAGAGACAAAATGTGATAGGTTTTTATAGGCCGTGTGCTGCTGGCTGTGTATGGTTTGGTTTAATTATTATTTGTGACTCTCTAGCTATAAAGACTAGTCATCATCTTCTCCTGTCAGCTGCTCCCATTAGGGGTCACCATGTTAGATCATCAGTCTGCAGAAAAAATGGCAGTAGAGTTTTACTGTGTCGAGTTGCCAATCCATCACCCAGCCTTCCTCCACACACACACAGACAGTCACACCTAGGACCAGTTTACAATGCCCAATCCACCTGCAGCATGTCTTGGGAATGTGGTGAAACCGGAGCACTCCAAGGAAACCCATATGAACACACGGAGGACATGCAGACTCCATACAAAATGCACCCCAGCTGAGAATTGAACCAGTGAACCTCTTCCTGTGAGGTGACAACACTAACTGGTCCACCACTGTGCTGCCCAGTTATACAGACTAGTCTGCTGGAGTTTTTCAACTGTTAAATGCTATTCATCATCACTGTAACATTATGTATACAACTTTAATAGCACACTTATATGCATGTGTTTCCTTGTGTGAGGAAATCTCAATATTATAATTGATAAACTATATGTATGTATAAGTAAAGCATTCCTTTGTTAGTAACTAGTAATAGTTTTTAAAAAAAGTAATAAGTAATAGTAATATATTACTTTCCCTGAAAAGTAACTAGTAATAGTAACTTATTACTTTTAAAAGTAACTAGCACAACACTGGATAAGAACAACCAAGCAATCAAAGCCCAGTTATCTAGAAAGCGTTCTTTCCAAAAGTGTAGTTATGACAAGTCAAGTAGATTTCTTCATCCATTAAAAAAAGGAGAGACAATGAGGATACAAATAGCGAAAGGTTTCGACTGGATTGGTCAAGTAACGAGTATTTGTGCAGAGCCGAGATCTTATTTTATTAAATCCAAGGGTGTGGAGTACAGGAGAAATTACAGACATCTTCCTGTCACAAAACTGATATCGCAGCATTATACCTATGATAAAGACTCTAACTCATGGAGCAATCTAGATGAAATGCCTTTTCTAGAACGTGTCTTGACTCTTGATACTGTTCCGGAAGATGATTCCAGCATTTCTAAGGTTGAACAATCAGCAGAGAGAATCCCAGTTACTAAACCAGATTCCAAATTTTATGTCACATGATACAGTCACATTTCAAAGCCTAGTGTGAAATATACAGCAACTTGGATGTAGTTGTACATATGTATCTATCTTTGTATGATTGCATGATAAACAAATCATTTGTATGTAAATTGCATATTTATCAATTTCAATGACAATGTCTAACGCACTTTCTCAAAGAGGGAGGATGTAGAATAGCTAGTGTGTTGTACCTTAAAGAAACATCTATGAGATCTGTGTGTGATCTGTGTGTGCATATAAATACTAAGCACATGCTCACTTCAGTGCCATTTTGAAGGTTCAGCCAGAATGTTAACATCCATGTGTGTAATAGCTAACCTGTTTAGAAGTTAAGTTACATAAACTAATTTATGATGTGTCTGCATACAATAACGCTGCTTGAACAAAAACCCACAAGGCTCGCTTGTTTTACCCTGACCTGGCGAGCGACAGTATGCCTTACCTAACTTTTGCAGAGATGGCTTTATTTATTTGTCGTCAATCATTCATAATATTTCTACTGCTTTTGCTACTAAGATGCAGTCATATTGTTGCCATGCTCTTTTAAGTTTTCCAGCTTTGGCAACTTGGATGCCAGTTGTGTATGATTCGAAGGAGTAACTAACCTGGACTGTTCAACATGATGTACCTTCTGGACTTATTTATTTAGATATCTTCCAAGAATTTCCACTTTATTAGTTCTTTGCTGTTCAACACTACAGTTAAACTTTTATTATGTAAAACCTGGCTGTACAATGAACTTATTCTGTGGATCATGGTGCTGAGCATACCTCCCAACCGTACCAAATGACCCGGTTTTTACCGAGTTTTGGGGTCCAAATAATGGGGTGCCATGATTCCCAAATGGCATCCCATCATTTCCGACTTCCCAGCTTTTTATTTTTAATTTTTTTCTCTGTTTTACTTTTGAGCTGATGTCATCACGTGCACAATGATGTCAGCTCCATCGAGGTGACCAGCCTGTCAGAATTGAGCTTGCTCAAGGGCTCCATTGCACACATTTCTGGCTGGCTGGTTCATTTTGAATGCATTTCCATGATCTGCAAGTGCGAGTGAGAATTCAAATAAACATTTTGGTAATTATTCAAACCAGTGGGGAAACATTCAAAGAAGCGTATGAGCATTTTGGTTTTATTATTTCAAAAGGAGGATTTTGAAATGTGAGCAGGGATTAGGCTGCATGGCAACCATCTGGTAGAAAACAAGTTCTGTGAAGATTTTTTTTCTGGCTGAATGAAGACTGTGTGTGCGTGTGTGTGTGTGTGTGTGTGTGTGTGTGTGTGTGTGTGTGTGTGTGTGTGTGTGTGTGTGTGTGTGTGTGTGTGTGTGTGCGTGCATGTGTGCATGTGTGTGTGCTTGTGCGTGTGCGTGGGTGTGTGTGTGTATGTGTACATGTCCCCACGTTATGGCTAGAAGTACTCAGGCTCAAACCCTTACCTTGTGTACAGGGTAAAAAGAGCATAAAGTCACTAGCCACCACTTGTGAATTAAAGCCTCATATTTTTGATCTGTTCATCATAAAATTTGTGGTTTTCAGGATTGTGGCAAATCACTGAAGGATTGAATTCAGTAAATAATAACAGGCATTTAAATTTCAGACTTCATGTTCTTCAGAAACTAAATGGTAACACAAAGCCTTTTATTCTAACAATTTTCTAAGTTTATAAGACCAGTATTTGAAATTTTTCATATTTTGGGGCTGTATTCCCCCATTATTGGCTTTGTCCAGGTTTTTTGCGCTAAGAGGTTGAGACTAGAGCTATGGTGATAGGTGAGAAGTGAGAACTGAATTCACTAAATGATAGCCATTTAAGTATCAATCTTACTATCTTTCAGGAAACTGCTGATTTGGCATAGTGGTATGTTGCTCTGACTGTAGTGCACAGGGTCCTGAGTTGATGACTTGGCAGTGAAATGCATTTTGTAAACACAACATTTTATTCTAACAACTTCCCAAAATGTTTGTCTCCCCCTCAAAAAAAAATGAAATTGAAAATAAGTGTGAGAAGCTGGCTTACACTACTGTCATTCTATACATATATATATATATATATATATATATATATATATATATATATATATATATATATATATATTGTGTGGGTGTGGAAGTAGACTTTTATGATGGGCATGTTCTGAATTGGGCAGTTTTGTCATTATTGGGTCATGCATTTTGTTTCATTGCCTACTGGAAAACTGTTCAAACAATAAGTTTAAATTGCAGTCTGTCTTACAAGTGTGCTGTATTATACAAGGAATATAATTTAATAAAGTCAGGAAGGTGTATCAAATAACACATGTATGTTTCTTGTTTTGTGTGCAAGGGGCCAATGATTTGAAAACAGTAATTTTTATCCACCACTGGTCAGATGAATTTTCTTTGGATATGATGTGTGGGTTTCAGTGCTGTTTCAATGAATGTGAGTTTCAATGGCAGAGAAGTTTTAATGCCAAGTCTGTTTTTCATTGTGAGACTGTATTGCTTTGTTTAGCAGCTTTCTTAGTGTTTGTGCATTGTGCAATAAAATGTAAAAATAAAATCCAAATAATCACTGTAGAAGTAAAGCAGTATGCACACATTAGTGTTTATGGTAAATGGGGCAAAATAGACAGGTAATGGAATGTTGGAATGGCTGCAGAGGGGACTCTGGTGCCATGTTTTGGTTGTCTGTTCTTCAGTTTGCCTTTGAAAGTTGGTATCCCACAATTCCATTGGAGTGGGCAGGGTTTTGTAATTATGCGTGCAAATTTGATGTTAATCAGCGTACAGATTTGTACCTATTTTTCATGGGCCTTTTCCAGATTTTTGATGTTTCCAGGTTGAAAGGTATGGTGCTGATCAACATGTCAGTGAATAAGGTGCAAGTCTGTTTGCTATGGGAAAATACTGTGTTTTCCATAAAAGTGTATTTAACTCATATTTTTGAGGGACTAAGCATATTACTCAAAGGCATACCTCTCAACTTTTTAGTGCAAGAAATCTGGACAAAGCCTAAAATCATGGAGGAGCAAAGGCCCAACATTAGGGGAAATTTTAAATATTTCTCTTATAAATTTGGAAAGGTGATAGAATAACAGGTTTTGTGTTAGTTTGCATTTTCTGAAGGATATAAACTCTGAACCTCAAATGTATGCCATTATTTAGTGACTTCAATCCTCAGTGATTTACAAGAAAACCACAAATTTTGTGTGGAACAGACCAAAAATATGAGGAAAAAAATTGGACATTCTGTGAAAATCTGGACAAATAGAGTGGTATGCTTAAACGGCAGACTCTTAGCTGCAGAATTGTGACAGAAACATGCACTGTTCCTACTATATGACTAGTTTTATGGCTGTGTATATTTTAGAGACCTGCCTTAAATGCTTACCTAATGGCTGCTTTCATTCGGTAGAGACATCTTACTATAATGGTGGGATTCAGCTCTGATCGTAATTATTTTACACTGATATCTGAAGCTTACTTATGCATACAAATGTTTACATTTGTTTAAACAATCACTTATATCTTGGATCATGACATTCTTCAGTCACACAGTGACATTTGTTTACTCAAGAATGAATATCTTTATTTTATTTTGAATAGTGCTTTTCCTGACATATATATTTATTTTCCTCTGTGTATTTCATTTATTGTTTTCAATTATTGCATCTACTTTATTTCATTGCTTTATTTAAAGACAAAGCTGTATGCAGTGATGAATTTTGACAGCTGCCGTAGTAGAGACAGAAAGGGTTCATGTGTTTCACCAGTGAATTCATTTTCTTAGTTTCTAGGTTGTTTGGACAAATGACCATCAGTTTTGAAAGTGAACATTAGAAATGTTGGGACCCACTTTAGCAAGTCCTGTAATGCTGAGACTGAATGGGCGAAAAAACAAACTTGCATATACTAAGTCTGAAATGGCTATTTCGTATAATATTTCCTTTTCTCCAAAGTACGGAGGTTACAGAGCTAGTATATATGTTTGGGCTGTGGGTGGGTACAGAGTGGCTTGCCACCCCTGCAGAAAAGAAGTTTAAAGAAGAAGATTGATGAACAATATTTACTCTTCTCCTTATTTTTATTTTTTTTTTTGGCATGATAATGAGAATTGTTTTGATAACTGTACACATTATATATGCATACACACACACACACACACACACACACACACACACACACACACACACACACACACACTTACATACACACACACACACACACACACACACACACACACACACACACACACACACACACACACACACACACACACACACACACACACACACACACACACACACACACACATATACATACACACACACACACACACACACACACACACACACACACACACACACACACACACACACACACATATGCACACACACATACACACACACATATAGAGAAATAAATATTCAGCAGGAGCTGTTTCAGATATTCATATTTGTGGAAATGGATGGCTAGCATTTTTTGATTCTCTCTTTAACAAAATGTAAACTAAAATGACCAGTACTTCTCCTCAGAAATGAACATTATGTTATGGAAGAACTGTAATGCAGTCATGAAGAAGTAACTTTGAAAAACATGATATCATTCAAATGTCAATAGTGTCATGAAAAAGGATTACTTAATATTGACCTAAGCAATGTTTCCCTTTGATAAACAGAAGTAAAAGACAGAACAGCATCAACTGGGATCCATCCTTTCATCCACAGCACCTTTGCCCACTTTTTGCACATGGGGTTGGGGTGTCACATCAACAATGGCAATCATCTAGAGCCAATATTCACACCACCCAGGTGGCTAGCCCTGCAACATGTTGTTCTTTCATACCACTCACACATACTCACACAAATACACACACCTATAGCCAATTTAGAGTATCCAATCCACCTACTGCATGTCTTTGGAAAGTGGGAGAAAACTGGAGCACCAAGAAAAAACAACAAAAACAGAAGGCACCCCAACTGAGAAACAAACCAGAGAACCTCTTATTGTGAGGTGACAATGCTCTCTACTGTGCCACTGTGCTGCATCATCTGGGATGTTCACTCCGCGTCCTGGCTAGTGCCATTGAGCAGACAATGCAAGGGAAATGAATTATCATTTTCTCTTCATAGCACATTAACTTGACCTGTACTTGCCTTAGTTGCAATGCAAATTCATCCAGTCTAATTTCAGTATGTCTGTTTCATGGTGGAAAGATAAAGCAAATTGTATTAAAAAAGGCATGTTCTTTATAACGTGGTATTTTGAGGGTTTCTTAGCTTTATAGTTAAATTAGCATATTTCCATGCAACTAGTAAAATCATTATAGTTAGGGCATACTGTGATGAAGTTGAGACAACAGCATTTAGTGCATATCATTCTATATACAACTTCTTACAGTTTGTAATAAAACTATTAAAGGCCGGAACAATGGCACTGTACTGGATGAAAAAGTCAATCAATTCACAGAGAAACCTTAGGCACTGCAGGAGAAGCAAAATGATCACACACATTTCTCTTGTCCATGTGTGCAGTGATCAAAATATTAAAAATATAAAGATTCTAGTATGAAACTCCTTCCTTAAAAAATAATAAGCTTTCACATATCACTCTTCATTAGAAAAAATACTTCCTTTATGTGATTTTAAATAACATCTCATATTATCAGTATAATGTTTCAAATACCTGCTCTTTATTATTAGTTTCAGATAAACAAGTTTTTCAACCTTGGTGAAAACTCAGCATTAACAACAGTCTTCCATTTCTATTCTGTCATTGCAATGTGATTACTAATATCAGTCCATCTTTCTGAAATGTTAACATCTAAAATTTAAAATTAATTATCTGCACTTACGTTCATAGTTGTTTACTAGGCTAATGACCACAAGGGCCTTTTTAAGCCTAGCCACGCTTCCCAAATCTCTGACAAATCCTGATACTTTCACAATATTAATATAATGTTTATTTAAACATTGCTTAATTCTTCTTTATTGTGTCATTAATATATTCCAAGATTTAATGTTCCAACTCCATAGTAGTTTACACAAAATAAACTGCAATTGCTCTACACCAAGAGTCAACTCCTCCCTAGTTAGATCCAACCACAAACTAATCACCTTTGGAATCCCCCCCACACACACACACAAAGGTAACCACCATGAAAAACTAAAGCTAACTTTGGGCTCCTAAAAACAAAAACTGGCTAACTTCACGACACCCGTGTAAATGGAGAATAGTTGCATGACCGCCGAATCATACACCAATGCACTGTATGAACACGTACACAAATGCATAGATCTTGCCATGCCCAGTAGAACCAAAATGCTCTTCTCAAAAAAAAAAGGAAGCCAATCTGCTGGCCCCCTGCCATAAACAAACTCTAGAACAGAAGAAAGGAACCGATGCAGAATAAGGCAAAGTCCCAAGACTGGAAAAACTCCCTTATCACCCTCAACAAAAGGTTGAGATCCCTCATCAAATCATCTAAAGCTAGTTATGAAAACAGAATTGCAGCAGATAGTAAAGACAGTCACAAGGCCTTCTATAGTTATGTAAAGGATCTTCATGGCAATACACAGATTTGCTCTGAGCTACTGCACAATGTTACCTCCTATACCGAGCCAACAGATATTGCCAATATACTGGCCGACAGATTCAGTGCTAACTTTACATTTCTCACCCCCCCAAAGAATCAGTCACAATACCAGTAGATTGCCAGGCACCAAGTATTACTGCTGCATAGGTTAAAACAGCACTGTCCAAGGCCATGAATACAGCTTCTATGGGACCTGACAATATCCCTGGCTGTGTTCTACATGAACTACAGGGTGAGCTGGCACCTCACCTGTGTGCCTTGTTCAATCACAGCCTCACCTCCGGCTTTCTCCCTACTGAATAGTGCACTGCTACAGTCATCCCTCTCCACAAAGGAGGAGAGACTGCAGACCCTGGGAATTATCTCCCAATTAACCTGATGAGTCTGATATGCAAAGCTATGGAACACATCATTATGGACCTAATAAACAAAGATACAGGGAATCTCCAAAATCTGGATCCTACACAGTTTTTTTTGTGAAGGGGAGATCTTGCCTGCTCAACTTGTTTGACTTCTTTGAGTCAGTCACCAGAGCTGTGGATGAAGGCAAGGTGGTTCATACAGCCTACCATTATCTGGCCAAGGCCTTTGATACCATTCCCCACTCAGGAATCATAGAAAAACTCAATAAGCTGGGCATCAACCCCTATATCACTAGGTGGGTTGCAAACTGGCTCACAGATAGAACACACAGTGTGAAAGTAGCTGACTCCAAGTCAGACTGCCGACCAGTCACGAGTGGAGTCCCACAGGGTTCAGTCCTGGGTCTTCTCCTGTTTGGTATCTATTTCTTTGAAGTCCAGGCCAACACGAAAGGACTCTGGTTGACAAAGTTTACAGATGATTGCAAGTTGGGAGCTATTATTAACTCCCCAAGTGATGTTGACATCCTACAGAAAGGTCTCAATGACACCACCGACTGGTGTCAGAACCATGGCCTTAAGCTCAATGCCAAAAAATGTGTCATCATTCCCCTTGGGAAAAATCCAGTTCCCTTGAATTACCACATTGATGGTAGTCCACTGAACACAGAAGGCGTTATATGAGATCTGGGAACATAGGTTGACAGCAACCTCTCTTTTGACCACCACATTGCCACTGATGTCAGAAAGTCTTTCTATGTGGCACATCTCATTACTAAGGGTTTTGCATCCAGGAAGAAAGAGGTCATTGTCTCCCTCTACTCTTCCCTCATTAGGCTAATCATCGAGTACAATGCCCCATTTGGCATGTACCTCACTAGACACCTGCAGCAACTGGAGAGGCCGCAAAAGTACCTCACAAAGAGGATCCTAGGCCTTAAACATGTGTCCTATATGGACAGATTCAAAAACCTCCAACTATTCTCTGTCTCATATCACCTGCTTAGAGACGATCTCTGCTTGACTTACAAAGCCATGTCTAACCCAGCTCTATTAGAAATGCTACATCTAAAGAAATCCCGATCCCTCCGCACCACATGCTCCAGAGAACTCAATCTCATTAACACAGTCAACAGAACATGCTGGAGGGACAGGTTCATAACCCAGAGACTGCCCATGCTATGAAACAGACTTCCCATACATGTCAAGCAAACCACCTCACTGGTCAACTTCAAGAGAAATCTTGATGAGTGGATGGGAAATGGAAAGTTCACCCCAGGTATCACTCCGGTGGCTCTACTCGACAGAGGCACTAGGAACTAAGGTCGGGTGGCACAATGCCAGGGTAATCCTATGGGCTAGGCTTGTAAAGGCTCCAGGGCTATTAGCCTAGTACACACTTATGAACATATGAACTGACAGTACATATGGCTGAATACACAATACTACAAACATTACAGTATGTCTCCCATCAGAACCAATTTCTTACTAAATGCATGAGTAAAATACCCGACACACTAGATGTATTTGCATCCCAAGCAGTTGTTACAAATACATTTCAGTTTGTGGAAGTGAAATCCATCATGCAGGGAGGCCATGACCCCCTAAACAGTTTAAGAAGTTTTGAATTTGCATGACCAACATTTTTCATGCCCATATTAATCTATAGTTAGATGCAGTAAATCATTTATATCCTTTGCATAATAATGCTTTCCATAACTGTGCAGCAGGTACGGGTAAGGTTAATGGGCCTACTGTTCCTGGACTGGATTTAGCTCTACCCTTGTGTTCAGGATGGAACCTATAGAAAGACTTTTGTTTAAGAGATTGTAAAGGAGGGCTACTAGTTAACACATAATCGAACTAACAAAACTACTAGAGATGTTATCTGGAGTTGAGAAACTGGTGTTTTTCATTTTTCACATGGCTGCTTCGATATGATCACAAGATATGCTATTTTGTGAGGAATGTCAGTGTAGAGGTTACAGATTTTAACTGCTGCACCATTGCCATCAATAAAATTAGGCAGTGGCCACTTTCTTTTAAAACCTTCAAAAAAAAAACATTGCTAATGTAAAGAAACAGTGCTTGAATGATAGGCTCCTCATAAGAGCAAAATGTGACAACTTCTGTCACCATCCCAAATACAAATCAAATATATATATATATATATATATATATATATATATATATATATATATAAACACATCAGTGTAAGAATTTTAGTAAAACCATATCAAAAAATTCTATGTACCTCTGTACCTCATTGATACATATTTAAAACCATCTTTTTGTATCTGTGACTTATAAAATGATATGAATGCAGTTTATATATATCAGTAATCAACATGGACATATAATTATTGAAATTAATCATAAAACAATAATTACAACATTTTAATAACATTATTTAATATACTGCAAGTAAATATATGTCCAAATCCCAACCTCTCAACTATTTTTTTTTTATTTTTTTATATTTTTATATTTAAAGTTTTGCTGCCTGCATCTTTAATGCAGTGACTGCTGTAGTATGATAATTTAAATTTGGGGGGATTAAAAGCATTAAGTCTAAGCTGACATAGCAGTTCTTTATATTCAAGTTTTGACCTAATGCTTCTAACCTCTGAGGTTTAAATGAAGTTTAGTGGTTATTGGTTTGGTTGCAGCAACAGGATTTTTTCATGGATAGTATAGGAAGCAGCTCGCTACTTCTTATCACACAACCCACTTCTGAGAGAATGGACAAACTGGCCAAAGAGGTGTATGTTATTAAAGCTGAATGTACCCATTTGATTGACCTGTTATCTCAATCCTTACCCAACTTAGTGAGTTCTGGTTTAAAGGTTACATCAGTAGCACAGACTTCTCGGTAACCTTTAGAGTGATA
>NC_056750.1:586438930-586441430 GCF_019279795.1 Protopterus annectens
CAATGGGAATGGGTATGGCCAACTAGAAAGGGGAGGAGCTATGCTCAAAACCACAAAAACTTTAATTAAATACGCTGCCCTGGGTGCCAAACCATCATTATGGGAGTCCAATCAAGACAAAATGAAGTGTAGAAGAAAAAAAATATTTCAATCCATTGGCTGCAGGACAGCTTACTTAATATCTAGATGGAAACAAAAAGGATGTGAGGCATGAAAAAATAAATTACTTTTTAAATACATTACTGGAATGCCAGTCAAAATCAAGTACAAGAAAAACAAGCAGCTTTTAACTCAAATCACTTCTCCTTGCACTCCAGTTCTAATTATAATTTATATTCAGCTTTATTAAAGTACCAAGTAACATGCTGAAAGTAGCAATCTCTGTGATACCCTCACTTGTAAAAATGTTTCTTATCCAAAAAAGACCTGCTGCCTGACAACTATCTACTTGTTTCATGGGGAAAACATAATCAAAGTAAAAAATGAAAAGCAAACAAGAAACAAGCTCAACATATATTGCTTAAAGGATTATTGCACAGGATATGGGCCACGCATGATAGATTGGCATTCTGTTTAGTTTTCAGGTAAAGCCTGTAATGAGCTTAACATAATCTAATCCTGGCCTTTATTAAAAATACTGTCATATGCATTTCAGTATCCAAGTCTTATACATTATCTAGTTATGCAAGTATTCTCTGCATGGCAACAACAGAAAGGCTTTCAATGTTGGCAATACTGCTTATTAAAACTTACTTGTATCTTACAATATCAGACAAGCTTACCTGATGGTCATTAAAGCACTTCTACTTAAACACAGAGCAAAAGGCACTTTCTGAATAATAATAAGCATATATCAACAGTATAAAAATGACAGAAACCAGAACATTCTGCAAAATCAATGACAGATGAAAAGCCACTGTAGTACTTGTGTTTACCTTGTATGGGGGGGGATAGTCTGCACATTTATACTGCATAACTGCTCCTTGCCTTGCTTGGACACATCCAGAGTCACTACATGGGGGAGTGGGGTGCAACAAGTTTGTCACGATTTGAAATGTCTCTGGCTGACTGCGATGGCCCTGACACATTTGTCATACCTCTCAACCTCAGAGCAAGAAATCTGGACAAAGCCATACATAGAAGTGAGGCAAAGGCCCAAAAATAAGGACAATTTTTAAATATTGCTCTTATAAACTTAGAAAGATAATAGAATAGTAGGTCTTGCATTAGTATGAATTTTCTGAAAAGTACGAAATCTGAAACTCTAATGTCTTTCATTATTTTCTAACTTCAGTCTTTAATGATTTGCCACTAATTTGCCAAAAAAAACACAATTTTATGAAAAATGGACCAAAAATGTGATGCAAAAATATAAAATAGCCACACAATACAGCTGGGAACCTGTCAAAGAAGGGACACTTTTAATATTAGTACTACTAACTTGAGCAGCTGACAAAAGAAAAGAATCTACATGCATTTCTGAAATAAAAGTAATCTATAACTGATTATTACAGTTATTTATTAATTGTAAACCCTCCATGTTTTCTTCCAAAATTGCCATTTTGCAGAGGGATTTTTAGGGGAAGAGCAACATTTTGAGCCAAAATCGGGGACAGTTGAGAGGTTTGGATATTTAGTGAATTCAGTTCTCACCATAGCTGTCAACCTCTTGGCACAAAACACCTGAACAAAGCCAATAATGGGGGAATACAGTCCCAAACATATTCAGTTCTCACCATAGCTCTCAACCTCTTAGCAAAAAACATGTGGACAAAGCCAGTAATGGAGGGGAATACAGCCCCCAAACATTCAATGAATTCAGTTCTCACCATAGATAGCTCTCAACCTTAGCACAAAATACCTGGACAAAGCCAATAATGGGGGAATACAGTCCCAAAAATAGGGACAAATTTCAAATATCTACATTATAAACTTAGACATCTGCTAGAATAAACAGTTTTGTGTTACCATGTACTTTCTGAAGAATATGAAGTCTGAAAGTCAAATGCCTGTTATTTTTAAACATTTAACCAGGAAACTAGTCTGACTTGGAACAAATGACAATTTTCAGCAGAGCAGGGAGAAACTCCAGACACATCTTTGTAAGATGGGAGGACATGCAGACTCCACACAGAAGGCACCCCAGCCAAGAATCAAACCAGAGAACCTATAGCTGTCAGGCAGCAATGTTACCAGTGCACCACTGCACTACAGACTTTGCAAGCCAAGGAAAAATGTAGATACAGAAACCACAGATTTTATGAGGAACAGAACAAATATGAGGCAAAAATCTGCAAATTTTTTTAGAAATGGTGGTGGATAGGGAATTCAGGTCCTTGCCACCTGCATCCAGGGTACAGGGTTCAAGCCTGAGTATCTCTACCCACCACCATTTGTTCTCTCTAGCCACCAGTATATAGCAACAGGGGCATTTTACACACACACACCTGTTTCTTGAACAGAACATGTCCGAAGCCTCACCTACTCGTTTCACGAATAT
>NC_056750.1:586461430-586556430 GCF_019279795.1 Protopterus annectens
TAATTCTACCACAATTCAGACAAAGTATGACTGAATTTATTGGTAGGGTTTTGGTTAACCAGTCAGAAAAGGAAGCCTATTTGATGTCCTTTTCCAACTGTTTTTGTTAGTTTGTTTTGGAAACATGTTTCAAGACCTGTGCATTTAAATAAATGAATATATACACTCATATGTATGTATACACACACACACACACACACACTTTGCATTAATCCCACAAAAGAAAAATTTGTCAAAACTGACATCATCAAAGGTAAATCATTAACAGCACATTCAATTGTCTTCTGAAACAAATAAGAAAATAAGTGGTTTTGTAGAAGGCAAGCTCCCTGCACCCCCACCCTTACTATATAATATATTATAACTCCAAGATCACACAACAGTGGGGAAAATGAGGATCTTCCTTAACTTCACTATCCCATACCTGCAGATCTCATACTTTCTCATTGGTATGACACACTCATAAGCACACTATCACGTCATACGCATTCATAAGAATTTCACTTGCTGGCAAACAGTACTCACATGACCACATACATTTGACCAAAGATCTTGCCTGCAGACACAGACACTTCCTGTAATCTCACACTCAGACTTTCCCTGATCTAGCACTCACAAACATACGTTTTGCCAGCAATCTCGCATTCAAATGCATACACTTATTACTGACCATCTCACACTCACGATGAGATGTGCTTATGTACAAAGACTATCAAAAAAAGAGCAATCGATAAAAATGTTGCATCAAGTCCCAATTTGCCAACTGTTTTCAAATAAACATACATAACTCATATGTTTTGTGTGTGTGTGCGTGTGTGTGTGTGTACGCGTGTGCACGTGTGTGTATTATTGCAAACTGGTTGTCATGATGTGTCAGATATGCAGGTTATCACATTTGTACTTGGTATAATAGAGTAATGCTTTAGGCTAATGGCCAGAATATGTGAATAACTTGAGAAATGCTTTCAAAAAAGAGAAGGAAGCCCACAGTGGGAGATGGCTGCCTCTCAAAGAAGTTTTGGGCTGAGAGAAGAGACACTAGGTTGGCTGTGAAGCTGTTGAATAACAGAGAATACAGTCCTGTGGATAAACTTAAGGAGTAATAGAAAAACTACATGTGGTTAGATTTACAGATGTTTCGCTTCAGCTGCTGAAAGAGAACTGATCTACACCTGCTAAGAAATGTTGGTTTAAAATGGAATGGTGAAATTGCAAGTTCTAAATTCTGAACAATGAGTTATTTAAAACTGCATTGAGCAAAACTGTACAATTGTTTTGGGAAATTAAATTTAATTTTGCATTTCACTTGAAATAAACTGCACATAAACTGTAGAAAAGTCTCAAATGTGATATATCTTTTACTCTATCTTTCTATGTTTGTATGTATGTATATATCTGTGTGTATATATATATGTGTGCATATAGGTTTACCTTTATATTGTCGATCCTGATATGGGCGACACGACTTCCGCAAATGCTGAAATGCGAACGTCTCCAACGTCAAATTCTGAATATGCGAACGACAAAACCTCGACCCTTTTTGACCCGTGGTAGCATTGGTGTGGAGGTGTTGCGCGGCCGGAAATGTCGAATGTTTTCCGATGTTTAAATTTTTTTGCAGTTTTGGTTCACGCAAACCATGTCGATTAAGTGGCCGTTCAACAAAGTGTGATCGACAATTTAAAGGTAAACCGTGCATATATATCTGCCTACATACACATACAGATGGATGAATGTTATCATACTTGCCATAGTTTTGTCCTAGAAGTTTGAAACACTATATTTATAGGGTCATCGGTAAGTAGTAGGCTAGCTGCCCTTGAAGACCATTTAAGCCAAGCCAATTTCCCTTTTATGTGCTCAGATTAACCTATCCCATTTACTTAGAGTTTGGCCTTACTCATCTCATGGTCGATAATCATATAGCACCCCTAATGTGAATAACTGGGATCATACCATAGATAATTTTAAGGGCACATGCATTGGATAATCATTTAGGAGATACCTCAGTCCATTGGCATTACAGGGGACAATCCAGGAATACATTTTCTGTTTCCCATCCAAAGATCCAAGTTATATTTGAATATGGACATGGCTGAACTTTATTTATGGTTTGCCTACTGTATATTCATAAGACACACAGGCATGTGTGTGTGTGTGTGTGTGTGTGTGTATGTGTGTGTGTGTGCATGGGTGCATTTGCATGTGTGTACATCTGCATCTGTGACCATGTGTGTCAGGTTACTGGGCTTTGCTTGGAATTGCAGGCACTGAAGCAGCTGTTTTACAATCATTGCTTCTTTTGTATATCATTATAACAGTAAATCATTGCAACTTTTATATGAACATTAACTGCAGTTCACTTGCTGTCATTATTCATTGTTCTGGTCATCTTCAGAAACATCCTTATTAGGATTTCTCTGCAATGAGAGAAGCTTACAGTTATAATGAATCCTTTTGTTGAAAGTGAACTTGAAAAGGTGGCATTTTTGCCACAATAGCCAAAAAGAAGGTGAGTTGTGAGTGATTCTGCACAGCTAGAAACATCATTCCCCTTAATCATTTAATTATAACAATAAATTCTTTAATGGTCATTTTGAGTGCAAGCCAGATCAGTATTGATAGTGAACTAGAGCAAATGCTTAGTAAATAATTATAAGTAAGGTTTCATCCAACCCTAATGCACATGAATTACTGATTCTGTCAGCTAGACTGCTGGTGAAGGTGTCCTTCCACTAGGTCAGCAGATTCACTGCTACTTTTAATTTAGTTTTTATATAAGCATACTTGTATGCCAGTCAGAATTTTCTTGTTTTCAAGCATGGCACAATAAAAAATGCACAATATATTTGCATTTTTGGAACAATAAGCAGCAGCTACTATTTGTCTCATTGATTTTGCCATGGTATTTTAACATTTTATACACGTAAAACCACCCTTATAGGTGTTAGCAGTATCTTGACAAAAAATAAAGTATTCATAGCAAAAATAAGTAATTCTGGTTCATATATGCTTTTCATAGTGGTAAAAACGTTCTCTTCAGACCATTACAAATGCACAAAGACAGTTGAATGATGCAATGGTTAGGGATACTGGTTCACAGACCTTGATCCCTGCTTCATTCTCAGCTGAGATGCATCTTCTGTGAAGTTTGCATTTCTCGTTGTATCACATGGGTTTTCCCAGAGGTCTCTAGCTTCCTTCCACATTAAAAAAGCAGTGCTGACAGGTACACTTGTAATGCTAAATTGGCTATAGGTGTGTGTGTCTTTCTATCCTATCTGCATCCTTTACATTCACACGTGGACAGGTTTTGGCCTTCTGAAACCCTGAGTTGCATAAATCATGTACAGAATTGGATGTGTAAATTAAAACACATATATGCAGATGAGATAATAATGAAGTAAAAGGGAACGTCAGGTAACAGTATAAGAAGACAGTTGTTTTCCTTGTCTGAACATTGGTTTAATAGTAAATCTGTCACTTAGCTCTTTTCTGTTGCATGCATTTCACTTACACTGCCATATTACTTCTTCATAGCATTTTCATTTGTCACCCCCCCACACACATACACGCGCACGTGTACACACACACACACACACACACACACACACACACACACACACACACACACACACACACACACACACACACACACACCTGCTTGTTTTTCCTTGAAAAATAACTCAGGTTACCCACCACCACCCTTGTCATAATATGCTTTGTAAGAATATTATGCTAATATACTTGTATCACCAAAAGTGCTCCATTCTCATGATTTAAACCTCTTGTTTTTTTCCTACTATAAAGAAAACCACAGAGACCACTATTAATATATAATATTTCTGTAACCACAGAGACCACTATTAATATATGCTATCTCTGTAACCACAGAGAACACTAATAATATATGCTATATCTGCAAAATTTTGATTCTGCAGTGTTCTAGACAAGCACACAACCCCATGTTTGCCTTGAAAGTGTCTTTTTTTAATTAATATACGACTCATTTTTCATGCTTGTATTTATTTGCATGAAGGTTAATAACTACGTAAAATATGTGACTGCCAGTGTAGATTACATTCTGTTTTTGTCTGCATATTTTGATTACTTAGACTTTTTTTGGTCTCACTGAAATATTTTCTAGACTATGTTAATTTCTGAAGTGCTGAAGCTATAAATGTACTACGTCGAATATGCTTAGAGTGTCCTGTTTAGTAGCTGACATTTTGTAATTCTTTCTCTGTATACTCAGTTTCTTATGGTCTGCTTCATGGGGATCTGTATCTAGCATTTCTAGACAAAAAGATGCAACCCTATTTGATCTTCTGTTCCTTCACAGAACAAATGGTTTCTCAAATGCAAGATTAAAGGAACTAAATCTTCATCAACAAATAAGTAGAACACATTTTTGTGATAGATTCATATTCTCATGTATCCTCCACCTCTGGAACAGATTTGCACTACATGTCAAGCATAGTAGCACCCTTGCAACTCTTCAAGGTAAGCCTAGATAATTGAGGGGATAGCCTCAAATTCTCCTGGTCTAGCTTGCACTGCCCTCTTTGGGGCTGGAGTTAACTTTTTAATAGAAGGTATTGGCTAGGCTTGTAATGGTCTGCTGACTTTTTGCCTAGTACTTTTCTAGAAAACTAGGCGATTTTTTTATGAATAAAAACTGTTTTATCACATTCTTATACTGCAGTCATTTTTCTTATGTTATGATGTAAATAAGCACTGTCATACTGCTGGTCTGTTGTCCGGGCATATCAGAAGGTACTTAGTGGTTGCATGACCCTACAATGCACACAAACATTCTGTTACATTTTATTTATTTACTTTTATCCAGCCCTTACCTTCCCTTCTAAGTTATTCTGTCCTGTATTTTCAGTTGTAGAATCTATTTCCTCAGTTAAACAGCACAGCAGACTCCCTACTTCAGGCTATATAAAAGTACTGCGAAGTAGGAATGCCACTTGTCTGCAACAGCAAACTTTACCAGGCATGTCTGCTTACCAACTTCACTATTACTCTGTTATTTAGTAAATCACTGACTGGTTTGGTTTGCTTGATTCTCCCTTAGCAGTTAGTTTCCCCCTCCCTTCTTTGCATGCTTTGTAGTACTGTCTTTTTATAGCCTGGTTAGAAGTAGTGAGTATTGTGCATTATCATTAATGTCAGCTGGGCTAAGTAAAGTGGAGCAGTAGAAAAGGCTTAATTCACTATCCTGGCAAGTCTTGTCAGGTATCCAGCCTTCCAGAAAGGCCAGTCATATTGCCCTATCAGGTGACTCAATAGCTCCCTTTGTAGGAAGAATAAGAAAATCTTGCTCTCCCTGGCACACCATATGGGAATTCTGCACTCCCCAGTGCCTTTATTAGCTCTAGCTACTCACTGAGGTGACTGAAGGATTGAAATGGTAGGTCTGCACACACAGATGCACATTTGTAGATCATGAGTCATGGATAGTATCTCTGCTCTACATTCCTACTTTAACTCACGGTGCAGGAATGTATATAACACAGGCACCATGGCACTACAGGCATACACAGGCCTTATGTACAAGCATACTGGTCATATTCCTTATGATCACATGACATGGATGACTACTTCCAGCATGTCTAGGTAGCACAACGCACTATGGGAGGGATACAGACATACTGGTACTAAGCTTCATTAGTATAATCACTACTCCGTCTCTTTTTAGTATGATATAAAGCATCAGTGCCATATTGCACACCTCTGCTCAAATGAATTTCCCTAAGGTGAGCTGCAGTTCAATACAATCACTGGGAAAAGTCCGTCGGTTCATAGGTTAGTACTAGGCTAACTGCCCCTGCGAGCCATTTTAAGCCTAGCCAAGTATCCCTTTTGAGACTCAAACCCTGTGCCTTGTGGTTGTAAGGCAAACACCTTAACCATTAGGCCACCCTCCCAAACCCTACTCTCTTGAAGGGATATTATACCCAATGAACACAGAGACTCCATCATAGTTGCTAAATTCCATCAGCTTCTTTGAAAAGGTCACTTAGGCCACTGATATTGGTTATACCATCCATACTGCCCTCTTTGATCTGACTAAGGCATTTTATGTCATACAGTATAACAGAACTCTTTATAATCTGATAGCTATAAACATAAATCTCTGCATTGTAAGATGGATAGCCAACTGACTTAAGGGTAGAATATACATTGTTTGGGTGACACGGCACCTCCTCAGACAGTGGTGCCCTTCTGGGATCTATACTGGGCCCCCTCCTGTGTGGAATCAATTTTCCAGACCCCCTAAACTGACAACAGTGATGTCTGGTTAATGAAATTTGCTGATAACTACTAGCTGTGTGTGGTTGTCAAGTCCACTTTGATATATGCACCCTGCAAAGAGAACTAATTGAAGTCAATTCCTGGTGGGTGGAAGAAGGGCTTAAAGTAAATTCCAGGAAATGTAGCACCATCCCCTTCAGGAAGCAGAAACACTCTGCATCCTACTGCAATGAAAATGTCCCATTGCCATATGAATCAGTAATCAAGATCTGGGTACTTGGGTTGACAGTTTCCTCTTCTTCGACTATCATGTGTCTACTATTGTTAGGAACTCCTTCTACATTTTGTAACTAATTGTCAAAAGCACCTCTTCTAAACTCAAGGAAGTTGTTTTCCTCTATATTATGCCCTAGTCAGACCGATTACAGAATATAATCGACCCCTTCACATTTATCTGACCAAACATATTAAACAACTGAAAAGAAAAAAGAGTTTCCTAGCAAAAAGGATCTCTTGACTCAAAAACCTTAGCTACTGGGAGAGATTGCAGTAATGTTTACCTACTCAGTGTCATATAGACTCATGAGGGGAGACCTGCGCCTAGCTTAACATGCCTTAGATATCTAGTTCTTTTCAACCTCCTTTTCCTGAAAAATCAAATTCTGCAGCCAGTAAAAGAACAAGAGATCTCAACCTTTATCAGGAATGAATAATACTAGTTGGAGGGAGAGGTTCATTATCCAGCACCTCCCCTTGATCTGGAAAAGACTCCTCATGCATATTAAACAATGTGATTCCTTGTCATCATTCAAACTTAGATGAGAAAGCTGGATTTGTCCCAGGACTTAGAAGACCTATCCTCCTTACAAAAGCCAATAGAACCTGAAGGTAGGGTGCACGTGGCCTCTGGTTAAACTTGTCTTGTATATCTTGTGATCCTAATAGTTTATAACTGACATAGAGGAATTTTAGTGCAGGTTCTCTAGACTTGCAACTTTGCTAAGAAAGGAGTCCTGCCTGATAAAGTACCTCATGAAGTACAACAAACCTCTTACTGGATATTAGTCACACCAAGATGGACATTGTGGTGTATATGGAACTGAGAACTCAAGACACACTGGCATGGTACCACACTACTTGGGTAGTGTAGTCCGTGTCATGAGCCATAGTTATGAACTAGAGGTTGCCTTTTTGCCAATGCTGCAATCTAGAGCTCCCACATCTGCCTTAGCTGGGGTACCGCTGTTGCATGTTTTTCACCTGCCTGTCCATTCTGGCCATCTTTTGAAGGTATATTGGTATGGAAGGTCCTGTTACAATGTTCTTTTAATCTAATTGCTTGCATAATGCTATGCTGTGCTTCAGTGTCTGCACAATAGAAATTGTGTTGTATATTTCAGGACTGTATAGTAATGTTCTGCCTGATGCATCTAGTTGACAGAAGACTCCTTTGAGTAGGCTGAACACCCAATCCACTGCATTATGTGTTTTTCTAGTGCTGCATTATAGACAATTTCCTGCATGATCTGGGGGTTTTGATGAACTAGGGTTCTACAGCATATCAAGCATCACCTGCATCACACACAAAAAATATTTAAATATACATACTGTATATGTAAGTGTGTGTGGCTTGCTCCCTACTTGCATGTTACCTATTTGCATACACCTGTGTATGTAGCTTGTCTATGCACCTACCAGTTAGATTGCCCTGTTGGAAATCAACACACAGGAACCTTTGGTATAGGCCAGACAAATTCCAGATCTGACAATCATTAGAACTGCCAGTGTGATGCACAAAGAATGCCTTAGGCATTACAGACTACTTGGCAGTTACAGGAGTGAATGCCCCCACTGTATTACAATTGTACTACATGTATTGCAATGTATTACAATCTCTATGGACCAGGTGGGGCCTTGATGATAATGTATGTGCAGTCTGGGCCCCTGATAGCTCAGAGAAACGGAAAGTGTTTTAACATGCCTAATGGTATTAGTTCTGTCCTCTGCTGTCCTAGGGAACCAAATATGTGCCTCCACGATACAGCACAATGACAAGAAACTCATATAAGATGTATGAAACTGATGGAATCAGTTTCCAGAAAATGTCCACTGAGAGTTTCCCACAGTTTAGATAGATTAAACTACACATACCTTAGTATCTACAAAAATGGGCATACCACACACACCCTTGATTCTATTTGTGAGTGACACAGTATGACAAAGTCCCTTACAATCTCCCTGTCCACACAGAAATGGTACACAATCTGCTGGTCACACAGTCAGTGGTGTTGCAGATGCTGTCTTTACCTCTTTCATTGGAACAGGTGTTTGGGGCATTCAACATTGCAGCCACTGGCTTCATTGGTAGTCATTAAAATATCCTGCTAAGCTATTACTACTGCTAATCTAAGCATCACTCTGCTGATGTCAGACATTATAAGGATGCACAAACACTGGATGAATTACGCTAAGTATTTAAGCCTATGGAAGTGACAGGGGGTAGAGGTAGGTCTTTACCTGTACAGACCAGAGTAATAACTGCTGTGACCATCCTGGCATCAGGTATCTTCCAAAGGCCTACCAGGGAAACAGATATTTCACAGGCATCAACCAGCCACATCCAGCAGCAGTTCTTGGATTGTCTCCTGGACAATGTGGACTAGTACATATGGTTCCTAGAAACATAAGTCAACATTACATCCATAATGAGTCTTTCACAACCTGTGCTGCATAGCAGGTGTTATTAAGACAGTGGATGCCACATATATTGTAATATATATATATATATATATATATATATATATATATATATATATATATATATATACACACCACAGACTATGATGCAACTTTGTACCTCAATTAATGCAGCTACTACTCTGCAAACTGTTGATGTGACCTGCATTATACAGCTATACGTGTGTGCATGTGTGTGTGTGTGTGTGTGTAGTGTGTGTGTGTGTGTGTGTGTGTGTGTGTGTGTGTGTGTGTGTGTGTGTGTGTGTGTGTGTGTGTTGAATTGTCAAATTGATTGAATACCAATGCCTGGCATGCAAGACCCTAAACCACTCTTTGTAGATGTTAGGGTGGATATGGACACCAAAGGTGCACCAATGCAGAGGAAAACTGTGTAACAAACCACCCAAGCCCAGTATTAATTCAACAATGTATTTATTGGCATTGACAAATTTGTTGTGTTTAACCAGAAATGTCTTTCATCCCACATAAAACACTTACAGCAAGACTTCAGAACATCAGTTAAAACACAACCCTTGCCAATTACATATAGAAAACAAATTAATCAAATAATCATTTTTATTTTGTTAGAAATTTATATTTCTATAAATGTAGAAAATCTTCTGTAATTGTATTAATAAAGTATAGTCTGAATTTAGAATTACTTCTTTATATGGGTGTATTGTTCGCCGTCACTACAGCTACTCTGTATACAAATGTATTTCTTCATATGTGCTTGATTGTACTCTCAGCATGAGGTATATACTCTGCTTGATATGCATGTTTGCATTGCCAGTGGAGCTTTTCTCCCCAGGCCTCCACTGAAAACAGGCTCTTCTTGGCCCAGTAGACTTCCCTGGTCATCAAACTAAAATAAATAAATAATAAACAAGCAAATGAAGCAATTTACACAAACAATATCATTACTAAAAAGAATAAAGTTATACTGTGGTATACCACATAAAATGCACAATGTAATGTTACAAAACTATGACATTGCTACATTAAATAAATAATATCATGCTAACAAGCACAACTTTTTCAACTAAAAACCTAACAATCCATTAAAATTTTGCCTTAAAAGCAAACCTATACCCTCTTGCAATGTTTCTAAAACTCCATTTCTTACCCCAGTGGTTAAACAGATAAAAAGTTCTTTCTCTAGCTCAAGTAAATAACCTAATTAATTTAATTTAATTATAATTTTGGTACCCTTTGTTTTAAAACTGGGATAAGGAAAATATTGTCTTTATCATTTAAACCTGGGGAATGCATGACATCACGTTGTAGCTGCTAAATAAGTTCCCTATATCCTATTTTGTCCTCCCATGCTCCTCCTCTAGGGTTGGGGACAACTTTTTCTAAAATAATAAACAAAAATTGTTTAAACAAAGCACAGTTCAATGAATGCCTAAATAAGCCATTGGACTTTTATTAACTGGTGTCAGACACCCACTGGAGCCATGACTGCTAATGACCGTATGCACCCACCAGTACAGGAGGCCTACAGCTGTGGATATAGTAAAATTGAATGCATCTTCAGGCAGCAGCAGATGTATTATTTTATTTATTTATTTATTTTTGGACAGCTCTGGTGTCACCTTCTAGTACATGCTTGCCGAAGCTTGCTGAATGTTTACCATATGCTGCATCCTTGGCAACATGACACACAGTAAGCCATAATCCCATCCTGAGTGTGATGATAACTGACTGCGTATGTACCAGTGGTTGTACTGCCTGTGTCAAGGCAGTGTCAGCATGACACAGTCTGCCGATTCCATCAGCAGCATGCCTTTGGTGCATCATTGTACTGTTGTACAGCCAGAAGATCTGGTCGACATAATGCCTGTCCAGCTGTACAAAATGTTGGTGTAATGTGCACTTGAGAAAATGACATGTCTAACAGAGTAAAATTGCATCTGCACACTGACAAACAAATAATGCTCTAAGGTCTCAGCATCTTCACATGCCCCAGCTCCAGTCTGTGGTACTCTGTGGGGCTGTGTCTCTCATAGGAGTGCCCTGGAGGTCTGGAATTAGTGTGATGAGGTGCATGGACATCCCCGACCTGACTTTCAGTATTTTGGGGCACACACACCCTGTTATTGGTCAAGCAAACCTGAAGTGAAATATTGCTTCCCAACCTAGATTCAGCAGATAACCACCAACTACAGGTACTGCTTCAGCCTGGTCCATGCTTGCAGCAGCTGGAGCCTCTTGAATGTCAGTGCCCATGGCACAAGCAGTGGCTGTATCCCTTGTCAAACCTGGTGAGGTAGAAGCAGCTTTGACAGCATCCAGAGTGTTATCTGCATCCTTCATGTTTTATGTGGATCCCATGGTGTGGATTTTTTCCACAGTGGAGGGGAATCCCTAGCACCTATAACAAAAGCATATAACAGAATGTTAAACATTCCCCACATTGGAAAGAAATGGGGAACACGGAACATACTTATGCTTTGCCATGGTAGATTCATGATTAGGTCTACAGATGGGAGCAGGAGAAGATCTTTCTGCTTGCAGCTCTGCAAAGAGGAATGTGAAATACCAACATAGATGGCTGCATGTATACTTCTAAGTCCCACAATACATACAGACAAATGTATACAAGCAGGATAGATATATGCTGTCAGTGTAGCATGGGAAAAGGTGAACTAGAGGACACAGCACATGTACCATCACACACTGCCACAGTGCTTACACTCCTACAAGTCACATACATGTGCCTTCAGTTGTAGTAAATGAACAGTACAGAAGTTATTCTTACCTCCTATACTGTGGGGATGCCAACCTCCAACCCACCATCGACACCTGCCAATAAAACCTCAGGAGCCAGGCCCAGTGGCAGCTCCTTCATAATTGTGAGATAACATAATGTCCAGTGTGGGTTGGGCAGCACTCGGATCTGTGACCCTTTTCTTGGTTTGATCCTTTATGGCCATTACCTTTAACTAATACTGGTGCAACCTTGGGAATACTGTGAATTAGAAATGAGTGCTCCTTATACTAAACTGGCAACTAAAAGATGTTTTAATATGAACAACAGTAAAAAGGCTGCATTAGCTGAGTTATGATCGATTCAGTTACACTGGGGGTAAGCAGGAAAGGGAAGCTGCATTCTGATTCTGGACACAAATAACTACATAAAAGTAATATGTAAACTGCTATAAGTTATGGGAAATTATGAGGAAGTGAAGTTAAAACGAGCATGTTGACATATAGAGTGAGTTTTGGCTGATTTGGTGTTGGAAGGTTCATTAAGTTTTAATGTTAGTGACTTGCTCCAGGTTAAGTTTCCAACACAAGGGACATTTCACAAATATAACTGTAAACTACTATTTTGTCTCACAATATCTGCCAGTCTCAAAGCAGACACATAGGCACTATTTTTGGATGCCAAGTGAAATCCATTGGTTAAAGGCCTGGCATCCCACATTACAGACATGACTGACTTCCATGATAACAATCGTGTTAAAACAGAAACAGTTGCCAGAAACCTTTATTATGGTTGCTGTGCATGTGCATTTCTCAAGATGTGGTTTTGGGCATGCTAAGATTATTTTTTTCTTAAATTATTTTCTCTGCCAGTGAGTTTTTTTTTTACTTGTAAGAACAATATTTACAATAAGACAAAAGGGTGTGGCAGTGGGAGCCAGTATGCCCTTCACCCTCATTTGTCAACCTTGATATGAGACAATGAGAAATGTATTTATTTATTGGCTTGCTTGCTTAAGCCTTTGGTTTTTTAAGTGATCTTTATGTACATTTTATTTGTGACTTATTTTTTTCTGTTGTCTGACAGCAGTTCTAAGCTTCAATCATTTTTAAGAGACTTTTTGAGATTTGCAAATGTCATAGATTGGAAATCCATCAACTATTTAGATGTTCCTTGTAGTCTTCGTTTTACAAAAATAATACTTTTCAAAATCTGTGTTTACATGATAACTTTCGTTCTTGGTGTATTAAAGAAGTGTGATTAAAGTGCAATTTTTTAAAAGACGTGTGATTAAAGGGCAATTTTATACCACTGATGAGAAACTTTTCATTATGGAAATAACTTAAAGCAAATTTTTTACATAATGATTGTGCTAATTATTGATTAACACTTGGAAGAAGTGCTTAGAAAAAGACAATGTTGGCAACAACCTGTAATTTCTGTTGGGAGTGTTTTTAAGAGTTGGTCATTGCAAGATTCTTTCACCCATGTACTCTGTGGATTCCTTTTCCATTAAAAAGATCTTAATGGGCAATAATGAAGTGGTAAGAGTGGTACAGGAAGGACTTATATTTGTAAATAAGAAAGGCCTGAATTTGAAGACCATGCTGGAGCAGAATGAGAGCACTGTAAGAAAAGAGGGATAAAGAAATGTTCAAATGCGGGTTTTGCTTTCAATGCAAATACTTTAATGAGGGCCCTCTATTTCATATAAATGGTGACAGAAGTACTTATCAGCTACAGAGGAACTGTAATTGTACCACAATGGGTGATTTGTATGTAGCTTTGCACTTTAGCTGTGACAGCTTCTATGTAAGTAAGACTACAAAGAGGCTGCCACTGCATTTTTATGAACACATATACGCCATAAAAACTAATGACAATAGTAATAATTCCCCGTATAAATATAATTTGAAGTGTGCTAAGCAGAAAAAGGTTTTAGTGTCATGGATAAGATTGCCGTAGATATAAAAGGGGAAATTATAACAGTAAGCTAAAACAGAAAGTTGCATTGGCAACTGGCTCCTAATGCTACTAGTCCCCCATTTCATAATGAGTAGGTTAATATCAAATGTATACCGAGGTTAAGACCTTTAAAACAGAAATTAAGAGGAACCAGATGGTAGTCCTCTTTTATCTGTCCAGACCCTAGCATTCATATATTAGTAAAATTATTTCAACCTTGCAATTATGGCTATGGAGGCTTAAGCAATCACAAATTAATTTCAACTTTAACTGCAAGTTTATTTAGGTGTTTTTACATAAAACACCATTTGCAACAAACAAGGAGTATAAAATCAGTTGTAGACACACAACTGACTAGCACAAATGTTGAAACATAAAGGCTATATAAAAATTAAAAGGACTAAAATCAACTTTTTCTTTATTCCAGACCTTCACATGCAGTGCAAAAAGATAAGACTTAAGTGGTTTTATAGTCCAGCCACTAAATAAGTAGATTCCAAGGTGAGAAACTTGATAAGCAAATGCCAGTTGTCCTGAAGTCTCAAGTCACACCTGTGGAGCCATCAACAGTCCATGAAGGGCAGTGCATAAAACCCTAGGATGGTTATACAGTACCACTAACTCTCAGGTAAAATGGATCTAAGTCATGTAAAGACAAAATCACTAACACCAGGACTTTACATACAATCCTAAAAAGAACTGGTAGTTAGTGTTGACCATGCAGAACAGCAGTAATATATTGGTGACATGATGCATCATTTAGTAACCTGGCTCCAGAGCTCTGCACCAATTGAAAATGGTCAAGTACGGTATTGGGAAGTCTTAGGTAAAAGACATTGTAGCAGTCCAATCACAAGAAGATAAAGGCATAAACTACTACAGAAAAATCAGCTTGAGGTAAGAGGTGTATTATCACATATATTTTTTGAAGATGGATATATGAAGACTTAACAATGACTGATGTCCATTCCAAAAGTATCACCTGTGATCCAAGACAACACCAAGATTAGGAACTCTTTCTACCACTTAAAACTTATTCTCATCATTAAAAATAACATTTGGAAGAGAAGGAAGACATGAGATGCTTATCTTAGCATGAGCTGCCATAGCCTTGGTTTTAGAGGTGTTCAATGTCAACTGGTTATTTGACAGCCATAAATGTATGGCTTTAAGATGGTCAGTAAGGGAGTATACACGTGCCATATCATTTTGAGGAATGGCAGGTAGATTTGGATGCCATCTACATAACTATGGTATGCCAATCATCTCATCCTGTTAAGATCTCCCAGTGGTAGCTTATACTTTGTAAACAATAGTGGGCCTAAGATTGAACCCTGTGGCAATCCACAAACCAATGGGTGCCGAAAGCATTTGTCAAATCTAAATATACCTTTTCCTAACAGTCTGAAAGATATAAAGCAAATCACTCTAGGTCCATAGAAGACAGATCACAGTATGATTTTAAATGGTGAGTCAAGATACAATGATCAACAGTATCAGATGTTGCCAAGAGAACCAGGAGGACCAAAACTGAATAATAATGCTGGCCTCTGGCCATTTGGAGGTAGTTTACTACTCAAATAAGTGTAGTTTCAGTACTGCGGTGGGTGTAAAACCCATATAGGAACGTGTTCATGAGTCCATTATCTACAAGATGTATCTGAAGTTGCTTAGAAACACCCTTTTCAGTAATCTTAACCTATAAAAGGAAGGTTAGATTAAGAAAATAAATCATCTAGTATACTAGGATCTAATGTTGGTTTCTTGAGAGTAGGGATAACCATGGCTTTTTTCAAGGCCAGTGCTAATATCCCAGGTCTCAAGAGTATGCCCAGTATATAATATATCAGTGAGCCAATGACCTCTAGACAAGCTAGTTGAGCATGAAACCCTATCACAAGATGCTGAATGCATACTCAAGACAAGTAACAGTAATTCTGTGGTCTTTATTCATATAGCTTTTATGTGGATGTTAATGCACCCAAATGAAGGTTGTATTAGCTTGTCAGTTTTCTGCATCTACTAGAAGGTTGACTTGGACGCCTTTGCAATATAATTTACAGGCATGAGTTGACAGCACTTATTAGAAGATTGTTTAGAGGTTGTATGCACCCATCAATGCAATTACTTCAAGCAATCAGGCAGTAATTGTCATACTTCTGTTGAGGTTTTGGTACCTGTAGTAAGTAATGTGGATTTGCTTGTGAATCACAACATCTGTGATTACATGAGAACAACACGTGACTCTGAACTATGTCATGTGCACTTGTGAGCAGTTCATAAACTCATCAAGTCTTCTTATAAGTAGCATGAGCTAAGTTTATAAATCTCACTATCAACATTTCCATGCAGTAAACACACTGCACACTCAAAGTGTTACATAACTGGATGCAATATTTATGATTGTGGTGGCCCTTCAATATTATAGTTACTGTTATAAAGCAGAATAAGAGTTACATTTCTGCTGATCTTCAGTTTCTTAATAAAGAAAAAAAGAGAGCATCTGTTATTTAAACCCAAGAAAATTGTACTGACGATCCCAAATTCTAACTTATTTACACTGCTAGGAGGAAACCATGGATTCTAGCAGATGCACGTAGATGAAGAAAGCTCCAGTTTGTGTACATATAATAAGACATTATGAAGATTTGATTCCTTAAACTTCTGTTTGGCATTTCATCAGGTCATTGAAGACTTAGTATCATAAACATAATCAGTGATGTATTAGAGTGGGATGAGAACATAAAGAGAGTAACAACACATTTATGAGGCTACTAAAAAGACCAACACTGCATCATTTCTAGTAAAAGATAAAATGTAAAGTAAGAGTGACCAGTCTGAACTGCATCAGCCATATCCTAATGTCACAGGAACTGCAGCCCAATAAAGAAAGTCAAACCAAATGTGGAAATGACAAATCTAGGAGGCAAGCTAACATTACACAGTTTTCTATGGATTATGCAGTATCTTAAAACATTTTTATCTAATACATCTGAGATAGTGTGCATCTAAGAAAACTGTCAAAACATAATCTAGTCTGGGAATGGAGCAATGGACATAAGTAGAGATTTTAAATGTTCAGAGATCTAGTTACAGATACCCAGACATTAAAATACTATATAAAGCAGTGCCATTGTATGTAACGGTCAGTCAGAATGGTGTAGGACTCATTAATCTACAAGAAAATAGTAAAAGTATCTATGAGCACTGTACCTATGAAGAAAAATACAGGCAGTTAGAAGAACAAGAAAGATAAATGATAAACAAAAGCAAGGCATCCCAGGGTCAGTACAGTTTATTTCTCATGTATCTGGCAAAGACTTCAAATAAGTACAGCACGTTTTATACAATTTTGACAGATGCAGTACTGCATCTTTAGACATACATTGTCGCCTAAATTATACATGCAGTGTATCCTAATTTAGTCATACATTTATTTAAAAATACTATTAGAACAGGTTTTCCTTTTTTGGTGACAAGTATAGACGTAAGCATTTCTTGGTTCATCTTGCTTTGTCATCATATGTTCTTACTTCTTAATTGCCTAACATTTCTAACGAGAAATACAATTTATTGTTGTTACAGCTGCAGTTAATATTTACATTATTACTACTGTTGAATGATTCAGAATTAATGAAAATTTGAAACTTACAAAGTAATACAAAAGCTTAATAAAAACTTCATATAAAGTCTGCAGCATGTATATGCAAGGCACAACATCTGCTCTTGTCATTCATTCTATAGACAAGGTATGAAATAGAATAATATATATTTTCTGATTCTTTGATGTTTATGGCATATATGTATATTTTACAAATCATGTATTTTACATTCTTTTTATTCTTTACACACATGGTTTAAGAGTGTTTTGATAGAAATGGAAAATTACTGATTAATACATGTTTATACAACTTCTAATAAAAGAGCTATTCACTGCTGTGCTGTTACAATACATCTGAGTGTGTCACTAAGGGACCCTTGTTCCAGGCTGCTGTGACCTTTTCATTCTATTTTTTCCCTAACAAATAGCTGAGCTAACAATTCTAAAAACTACTGCAAAGTCTTATAGCTGGTTTACATCTGTTGTCTGACATCTGATTATTAGAGGAATTATTTTCAACATAAATATTTGCTTATATTAATAATTATGCCTTGATAAAGACAGGAACTATTCATAAGCACTATCTTATCTTGGCTGATGCTCTTTTAGCCAGGCATTGTATTTCCATGCAACTCTGCATTATTTTATGTCACTGGCATTCACATAAAAGATTGTTCACACATGCTGCTCAGGGAAAATTTCTGTAAGCTGGTGTCTCAACATTGCTTGAGATCCCAGTGCTATAACAGTTCCCCTGAAAAGACATGAGAACTCATGTTTGTTAATTTTATTCATTGAATATTATCAAGTGTCATTGGTTCAGAGTACTTCATAAATTGTACAATGTCTTGGACCTGATGCACTTGGTCCACTGTCAAAACCTGTACTGCTTGTCGTCTTACACATTCGATTCCACACTTGATGACCACAATTATTAGGCTTGCACATCCTAAAATGCCAACTATGACCAGTATAAGCTGCATTATTTTCCCTTCCCAGCCACTGATAGAACCACTCAGCCAAGAGAACCATGTTTCCTTTTCTATTTGTGCTTTTTGAGCAACTTCCTCAATTAGCTTGAGAGGAGACTCCTGATTTCAGGTTCATTATCAGGAATATAAACAACATTTCTCTCCTACAAATGCACAAAATCTACTGCCATGGCAGTCATTTCTGTGGTAACTTTTAATTTCTCTAATAGACCTGACAATTTTCTAATTTCCAAAATAGCCTTTCCTGCTCCATAGAATGGAAGGATTGCTGCTTCTGCAAGGACATCATTTCATACATCCATTTTTTTTCTATGTCAATACATCTTTTTAGTCTAACATTTCTAATATTAGAACTAGGCAATGTTGTAGTATGTCTAATGGATGGAATTACATGTCCCAAATAACACAATCCATTTCAATTTTCAGGAAGCCATTTGTAGGCTCTTTTACCACATATGTAATATACGCCTGCCTGAACTGGAATCACTTATGTTTAGTTTTAGCTTTTTTAAATGTTCAGCAAGTTTCATTACTAAAACGTTAAAAACATTGTTCACTGGTATTTCATGTAGCATAAATAATACCACAAGAACTTTCCCCAAGAAATGGGTGATTACTTGTTCTTTCTCCTCGTAAACAAAAATCTGCAGTTATATTTGTATGGACAAGCCTCAAGAAAGGCTGTGTCTCAGGGATAGAGTTTTTTCTTGGAACCCAGTCTTGGTTTGTGAGGTTCAACATTTCCAGAAGGGTAAATGGAATAGGTCGTAATCGAATTCCACTATTTGCATCTTGTGGTATCTCAGCACAGATCCAGCATGGTTTAGCATTCAAAGTTTCTGAGTACATTTGCAGTCATTTGGTAAAGGTATTGAAGTCCACCTTTCCTTGTATTGAGGAGTAAAAACTCATCAGGGTCATGATTAATATCAGGATTTTCATGATTTGATATTTCTTCTTGAAATTGCCTGTAAGAAAAAAGAATCCTGTTCTTATTAGTTTTATCTGATATTGTGTCCCTTTATATCAGTTATTACATTCATAACGTATTCAGTTTTCTTCCCTCTATTTTAATCTTTTAACATGATCTTTATGAATCCAACCATTTTTTTGGTGGTTGATTTTTATATGGCTGGATTTGTACAGCCACTAACCTCACTTTGGCAACAATGTGTAGGGTCCTATCCATTTTGAATTCCATTTGCTTGTGTTTCCAAACTGGCGGGCCATTAAAAGATCTCCTTGTTCCAATTGTACCTCCCTTGATTCCCAAATCTCATTTTGTTTACAAAGTTCTAGATTATGGGCTTGTCCAGCTTCCCAGACTCTCCCTTTTGCCCAACTGATTTGGTCTTGGAGCTGGTCCCACAATTTTGTTTCTTCTAATGGTATCCCATAAGGGATTTCTCCTGCTTGTAAATTCATAGGTTGACCCATCATTTATTAATGTGGAGTTAACCCACATCCTTGAGGAGAATTTTGCATCTTAATCAAAATGTTAGGTAAATGTTTTACCCAATGATTCCCATACTCAGAAATAATTTTCTTTAATCCTTCCTTCAGAGTTCTGTTAGCTCTTTTAACTTTTCCAGAACTCTGGGGATGGTAAGAAGTATGAAACCTTTGCTTGATTCCCCAAGTTTTACACATTTGTTTTGTTACTTTTCCAATAAAGTGAGTTCCTTGATCACTATGTATTTCTCGGGGTACTCCCCATGTTGGAATGATCCTTTCACTTATTATTCTAACTACTGAGTTTGCATCTTCCTTTTTTGTTGGATGAGCTTCCACCTACCCAGTATATTCATCTATCAAAATCAGTAAGAAACAAAACCCTCCTGGTGCTGATGGAAAAAGTCCTACAGAATCCATTTGTATCGTTTCCCAGGGTCCCAATGCTTGTGGCAGTCTATATTGTTTTCTCCTATTTTGTTTTCCTACGTTGTGCATGGCACATGTGATACATCTATCTATATGATTTTGGATGTATGTTGTCATTCCTTCCCATTTAAATCTAGAACTAACAATTTGTTATAGTATTTCCCTTCCTGGATGACCTAGGAAATTATGATAATAAGTTAGCAAAATGTTTCCTTTTTCAGGTTCAATTGTTTGTTCTCTTTGTAAAGGACCTTTGTTGTATTTTCCTGGTACCGACCAAAATTCTGGAAATCTAACCCATTTCCATTCATTTTCTTGTACTATTTCAAATCCTTCTATTTTCCTTTCTTAATGATGTCTGGCTGTTCTCTTAGAATATTTACTAAGCTTCCTAACTGCTGATTATCTTCATTCGTTTTTGCATTTAAGGTCATATGAGCACCTTGTTCAAATTCAGGACCCCATAACGGCTTCATTTCATCTATTCCTGTCACTGTTAATTCACATACAGTAGATGTTATGATAATCCCATTACACTGGATCTGGGTAATTTTACCAACCTCACTTTCCACTCTTTGTTCCTACTCTGTACACTGATCTTTACAGAAGTAAGCTGTACAATGTAAAGGTAAAGGATTTAGAGGTAAGTCCATTTGTATTTGGCACCTATTCAAAATATTTTGTACCATTTCCCTTATTTGTTTTTCTTCCATGTCATTTGTTTCCCATGCACAGTATTGAGGAACATTTTGTATTGGATAAGTTTGTTTGGAGTCAAGGGCTCTTTCTTTTGCTAGCTGATCTATTTTATTAGCCTGACTGTGTACCTCATTTTTGGTGTGAGCTTTGACCTTATTTATTGTCACTGTAGAAGGATTGCCATCTTTTATCAAACTTCAAATTTCTGTCAACACTTCCTGGTGACTGATTGGTTTACCATTAGTTGTAATTAAACCTCTCCTTGCCCAAATGGGAAGAGATGATGTTAAGACACGGACTACATATTCACTGGCTGTATAAATGTTTACAGGTCTGGACAATAACAAAGCTTTTTTAACTGCTTCTAGTTCAGCTCTTTGTGCTGAGCATCCCCCTGGGAGACCACCCTTTCCTCTGTTCTTTGGTCTCTGCATTGTATATTGCCCATCCTGTCACAAAACATCCTCTTTAATACCTCCAGAATCTAGATCGTTCTGTATACAACTCTGGGACTCCTTCAATAGTTTGGGTGCCCAGCCTTAAGTGTTTCCCCTTATTTTCCAAGTCAGGACATTCATGAGATTCCCCTTGGTAATTAAACAGTTCTGGTAAAAATGTAATCCGAGGGATTTTTACTCTGTTTCCTCCTTCCTGACTTGTAAAACTTGCAGTGATTCTACCAAGTCATGCATTATTCATGCCCTTTGGATTTCCTTCTAACATGTATTTCACTGGGATATGTTTGGTCTGAAGCACAATTGGAGAGCCCTGAATCATATGACATGTTACTTCAGTACACCATTCTGCTATGATAGCTTGCTTTACACATTCTCTCATTCCTTTCTCAACTGGACTCATAGCTCAGGAATAATAACCAAGAACCTGATACTGAGATCCTCTCTTTTGCAACATACAGCCATCATAGTTAGACCATTGTGTCCAAACTGTATGATGAACTCTTTACCTCTTTTTGGGACACTCAAAGCAGGTGCAGAAATGAGTTCTTCCTTGACCTTAGAGAAAGCTGCTAGTGACTCATCAATCCAGTTGAGAGGTTCATCTCTGTTTCCTTTAACCATATCAGTCAAGGGTTTTGTTTATCCTGCATAATCTGGTATCAATTCCCTTGATAATCCAAAGATTCCTAAGGCTTGCCTTAACCCTGTGACAGTAACTGGAATTGGTAACTGTCTGATCAGTTGATTTTTGTCTTCACTAATGCTTCTTTGTCCTGCTGATACTGTGATACCCAAGAAGGTAACAGAATATTTCATTTACTGACTCTTTTTAGGATTCAGTTTTAATCCTGCTTGTCTTGTTGCTTGGAAAATTTCTATTAATGCATTTAAGTGCTGCCTTTCAGTTTCTATTCCTACAAGTATGTCATCCATGTATTGAATAATAGAAGGTCTATATACTAGTGGCTTTAGTATTTCCTGCATTACACGATTAAAAACTGTTGGAGCATTATGAAAGCCCTGAGGCATTCGTGTCCAAGTATATTGTTGACCTTTTACAGTAAAAGCAAATTTCCATTGTGAGTCTTTATTCAAAGTAATACTCCAGAAACAATTACTCACATCTAATGTGGAGAAAATTAAAATTTTTTCCTGAATCTGAGCAATGAGATCAAGCATGCTTCCTACTATTGGCAAAGAATGAGGTATCACCTTATTAAGTTCTCTGTAATCAACAGTAAGACAGTAACTTCCATCTGCCTTCTGTACAGGCCAATATGGACTTTTAGCTGGTGAATTAACTTTTCTCACTACCCCTTGAGCTTCTAAAGCTTTCACAGTATTTAATATTGCCTGCTCTGGCTCTTTCTTTACTGGATATTGTTTTATAGGTTTCTTGGGACTGCCTCTTACTTTAAGAATAAAGTCAGGGACTTGTCCACAATCATTCCTATGTTTGGCAAAAATATCCTGTTAGCAATAGATTAGCTGAGCCAACTCCTGCTTTGGTGTTTTTAATGACTCAACTAAATCATACTGTCCTGGATCTTTGACACTGTATTTACATAATGCTTCAGAGATGACTAATACTTCATTCAATGGTCCCTTAATCAATCCTCTGTTACACAAATCTATAATGTAACCTCTTTGTTTCAGGATGTAATTTCCAATGATGTTTTGAAGGTATCTTCCTTATCTTTGTTTCTACAGGGAGATGTACTTGAGAGATTTTTTCCTCCCAGTCCTTGCAAATTTATATTTCTTGTTCCTGGGAATGTTCTTGTAGTAATGCTGTGGCTCCTGTATCTATTAAATACATACCTAAATGGCATCCTACCCAAAAATGTGGCCTTGGTGTTCTTTTTCTTTAATTTCATTATGCAAATCTTTTAGTTCATCTGCTGTCTCTTTTACTTGTCTGTCTGATTCTTCTACACTTTTCTGTAAGTGGGAACATCTTTTTGACAAAGCTTCTATAGTCTTGTGTTGCTCTAATGTACACAAAAAAAACTGTTGTAAAAGAGCTGGAATAAATGTTTTCTTAACAAAATCTCTTTTATTCTGATTTCATTTTCCCCACTCTAAAAATTTGTAAATCAAAGAACACAGTTTATAAATAGGACTTCTCTTATTCCATCCTTCAGGTATCTCTTTTTCCCTCAACTTTTGTTGCTTTTGACTGACCCATTCACAAATAATATCTAATAAAAATTTTGGATCTCCTGTTTGTAAATTCTCACTACCTTCACTATCTGCTTGGTTTATACCTTCTTCAAATCTGGGAAACTTAGGAGATAAAATTAACCTTGATGCCTTAGTCTTATCTGGGTCATTCTTTTTAGAATTTGACATCTCTATTCCTTTAGAGAATGAAAAAAAAAACTTTCAGATTTCCTCAGTAACACTTTAAGATTTCTCTTGAGACTTTTTTTCTTGAAATGATTTAGCAAATCTTAATAAATATCTGTTTCTAGATCTGGTTGCAGGTACTTTTTCTGGTATAATATCTTGGTTTAAGTCTCTAATACTGTTACTTTTAAAATTCACTCTCAGGTCTATTTTCTGGTTGCAATAACAACTGTGATGCCCTGCCTTTCCACATTTAAAAATCTTATTACTATGCAAATTCCTTTAACTTCATGCCTCATAAATTACAGATTATACATTTAACTACAGGAGAACAAAGCTTTAGTGCATTCTACATTAACAAGCAAAAAGAAAGATAGGACCTCACCCTATCGGTAGTGTGGAAGTCCCTTCTTGGGAATTTGCTGTGGAGCCTTTTGTTCCACCTCCCTTCCCTGCAGATGGGATCCCACAGAGGAAAACTGATCCATCCCCTGGATTCTTGTTTGTTTTCCATCACCTGTCCTTTCCTCAGTATTTCAACTTTACTTCAACTTTTCAACTTCTGAACTTTCTGCTTTATTTCCTCACGGGTTTCAGCACAAAAAAACTGTAAAAGTATCTACGAGCACTGCACTTATGAGGAAAAATACAGGAAGTTAGAATAACAAGAAAGATAAATGATAATATCAAGGCATCCCAGGGTCAGTACAGTTTACTTCTCATGTATCTAACAAAGACTTAAAGTAAGTACAGCACTTTTTATACGATTTTGACAGATGCAGTCCTGCCTCTTTAGACATACATTGTCTCCTAAATTAGTCATGCAATGTGTCCTAATTTAGTCATACATTTATTTAAAAATACTATTAGAAGAGGTTTTCTTTTTTTGATGACAAGTACAGACGTAAGCATTTCTTGCTTTAGCTTGCTTTGTCATCATATGTTATTACTTTTTAATTGTCTAACATTTCTAATGAGAAAGACTATTTATTATTCTTACAGCTGCAGTTAATATTTTCATTATTACTACTGTTAAATGATTGAGAATTAATGAAAATTTGCAACTTACAATGTAATACAAAAGCTTAATAAAAACTTCATATAAAGTCTGCAGCATGTATATGCAAGGCACAACATCTGCTCTTGTCATTCATTCTATAGACAAGGTATGAAATAGAATAATATACATTTTCTGATTCTTTGATGTTTGTGGCATATATGTATATTTTACAAATCATGTATTTTACATTCTTTTTATTCTTTACACACATGGTTTAAGAGTGTTTTGATAGAAATGGAAAAATTACTGATTAATACATGTTTATACAACTTGTAATAAAAGAGCCATTCACTGCTGTTGCAATACATCAGAGTGTGTCAGTGTGTGACCCTTGTTCCAGGCTGTTGTGACCTTTTCATTCTATCTTTTTCCCTAACAAATAACTGTGCTAACAATTCTAAAAAACACTGCAAAGTCTTATGCTCGTTTACATCTGTTGTCTGACATCTGATTATTAGAGGAATTATTTTCAACATAAATATTTGCTTATATTAATAATTATGCCTTGATAAAGAAAGGAATTATTCATAAGCACTATCTTATCTTGGCTGATGCTCTTTTAGCCAGGCATTGTATTTCCATGCACCTTTGCATTATTTTATGTCACTGGCATTCACATAAAAGATTGTTCACACATGCTACTCAGGGAAGATTTTCGTAAGCTGATGTCTTAACATAGCTTGAGATCCCAGTGCTATAACAAAATATATATCATCTGTCCATGTTTTAGGAACATCTTTCTTTGCCATGTCTGGGTAAGGTGGTGCAAGGATCCCAGTCATCAAAATCAAGGTATTTCAGATCACAAGGCCTTCAACCCACTGATGAAGTGCTACCTCACATTCTTCTTATAAGTGCAATGGCTCTGCACAGAATTTAAACCATATTGTGTAGTGATCCCTGTGACACCCCTGCACTGGCCCAGCAGTCAAGGTGCCTCAGTCCTCACCCCTGCAACAGCCAGGGGACAGACACATTGGGAGGATGACAAGTAGACACACAGTAAAGTGCAATTTCCCTTAAGAGCACACAGAGGTCACAAGCAGTCTGGGCTGGTTTCTCCCTCTTTTTCCAGATCCCCAATAAGATTCCCCATTGGCACAGCTATAGGGTTGAGATGTCAGCTGAGTGGCCAAGCCAAAATGTCCAGCATCCTCTCTGTTCAACCAGTGCTTTGTGTCCCTGCCAAGTATCTGACACACACAGACACTCTTTGAGGTTTGATTTAGATACAAACACACACGCACTCCTGGGAAATGCTGGCACAGGTTTACTAGCTATGTCCCCTTCTGCCCAGACTATATAGTAGTTTCCACTGCCACCAACCACTCTTATCAGCTACTTTTAAGGCCCTTAGCGAAGGGTGTCCAATCCTATTGTGTAATGTTACTATTAATCCAAATGGTAGTCTAACCAAGACATGCAAGGCTGTTTAGGAGTGGCCTGTATAGTGTCACCAAATACTCACAAATATCAGCCACAGAGATAGGTTTAAATATATTTAATAATACATAATAAAAGAACAACACAGTAAATCAACACAGTAACTTTGGAGTTCAAAATCACAGGAAATATTTTAAAACAGCATTGCAGGACAGTCTCAAATAAATACAGAAAATATTTAAACTAATCTTTATTATATTCCTATCTATATCTAAAACAGATACTGTGCCCTAGATCTTACTTACAGCAAGGCAAGTACAGATGATGATGAGAGGATGTTACCAGGTCCAAAATGCAAAGTCTCTGCCTGAGAGAGTTCTTAAATTAATATCAGACAGTACTGCTGGGTTAGCTTAGATAACATCACTTTTTGTCACCTGACTTTAGTTCCCAAGCTAAACCCCCAGTGTCCAGCATTTATCATCTCTGTGTGAAAAATGCATATGCATATCTCTCAGATCTTTGCAGATCTTAGAAGTTGTAAAACAATACAACACCTTTAAATTTTAAGCCTAGTAATTCCTTCTCTTTCAAGACAACACAAAATACTTCTAGCTCTAGACATTGTGTCTGCTATACTGAAACTGAGAGAAAACTTTTATAACACAATTGTAAAGCAGACTAATTTCAACTTATTTTCTTGACGTTTTGCAAGTTAACCCTTTTATGTTCTAGTTTCTACTGTTAAAACATATATTTGTACAGGTATATAGTTTATATGCATTTCTGTTCTAAGTCAGAAGGGTATGCTGTGGTTACATTTTAGCTCAGTATATAACATACAATTATGTGTAAATCATATCAATATTCACAAATGACATAGAATTATTTACAAAATTCCAAATCGCTGGACTGGCAATATTTCCCTGTATCACCCCCCCCCCCCCCAAGAAAACTCAAGCTAGTTTTTCAAATGACCTTTGGGAAGCATTGCTTGAGAGGGCTGAGCCTATCTGGGCATACCTTACCCCATTCCCTGTCTTGACAGCCCATCTGCATTGGCATTACTAACCACACTATGGTGCTGCACTGTCATATATGCTTGCAACCCTAGGCTCCACCTTAGTAATGTGGCATTTTTCTGGCTGGCTCGATGTGGTCATGTTAAGGGATTGTGGTCTGTAACAACAGTGAATTTTCTTTCATGCAGATAAGGCTGAAGTTTCTGCAGTGCCTACACTATGGCTAGGCATTCCTTTTCTACAGCTGCATAGCATTCCTCCTTGGGTTGGAGCCTATGACTGAAATATGGCACTGGGTTCTCTTTTCCCTCTGAGGAAACTTGGCTAAGTACAGCCCCCACCCTATTGTTTGAAGCATCCACCTGTACAAAAATGATTTGCTATAATCTTGACTCACTAACACAGAGGGTCCTCCCAAAGCTCCTTTTAGCTTCTGGAATGACTTCTCACAGGCTGGGGTCCACACTACCTTATCTGGCCTGTATTTCCTTGTCAGGCCTGTGAGGGGAGCAGCTATAGGTACTATAATAGGGGACAGACTTTCTGTAATGCCCTGCTGCCTTTAAGAATGCCCTCACCTGCTTTTTGCTAGCAGGGGCAGGCCATGCCTGAATGGCTTCCAGTTTGGAAGGTTCTGGCCTGATCTTACCACTCCCCACTCTATGTCTCAGGTAAGAGACCTCTGCCATACCCACCTGACATTTGCTGTGCTTAATGGTCAACTCTACTCTCAGTAGTCTGCCCAGCACCTTCCTGACATGCTGAAGGTGCTCTTGCCAAGAATGGCTGTAGATGGCAATACCATCTAGGTAAGCAAGGGCAAAATCTCCTGCTCCTGCTAAGATATGATCTACCAGCCTCTGAAAAGTCACTGGGGCATTTATCATCCCAAAGGGCATCTTTGTGAACTCATACAAGCCTAAAGGAGTCACAAAGGCTGACCTCTCTCTAGCACTGGGAGTCAAGGGCACCTACCAGTAACGCTTGGGAAGATCAATAGTGATAAGCTACTTAGGACCACCCAGCTGCTCTAGGGTTTCATCTGTCCTAGGCATGGGGTAAGCACCTGACTCTATGTGACTATTTAATTTCCTGTAGTCCACACAGAACCTGGTGCTGCCATCTTTCTTTGGTAACAACAGCACTGGGGAGGCCCAGGGACTGCTGGACTCCTGGATTACCCTTAATTCCAACATTTCCTGTATCTCCTCCCTCAGAGTCTGTTTGACTCTCTCAGACACCCTATAAGGGGCCTGCTTAACTGATTAACTCCAGTGGAGCTTGGGAAGTTTGCACTGTAACTTCCAATGGGGGGAGCCTAAGCCTTTTGACAGAATCAAATTATGTCTGCACATTTCAAACAAATGTTCATATCTCTGGAACCATAAGGGTTATGAAAAGTATAACTGACAAACCCTTTAGCACAAACTATTTTTATAGTGGTAGTATTTAGGTTCTAAGTCTTAAATTGAATTTTGTAAGTCACAGTAAGCACAGTATTATGCCTGTAATATTTTGTAAACAACTTACAATATCTCAACCACTCAAGTTACACACATAATGTCAGCAGCATTTTATTCATCTAGCTGAGAGCTTTCATATGAGGCTAAGGAGTTCTGTCTGTTTTACGTGGTTGTTGAAATATTTAGAAAAATGTGAAAATTATATTTATATAAATTAATATAATAAAAACAAATGTTAATATTCATTTGCCTGCACTAGACATAGGTCAAATATTAATGCAATTGAGTTTGCCATTGTGCAAACTTTAAGATGAAATCTTTTAAAACCTTGTCTCAATGGAGTATAGAGCCACTACCTCAGGGTATCTGGTAGCATAATCTACTACCACTAGGATATACATTTTCCCTGTGGATCTTGGGATACTCAGAGGCCCCACAATACCCATAGCTACCTTCTAAAATGGCTCCTCAATCACAGGCAAAGGCATCAAAGTTTTTTTCACCATGTCTCCTGCCTTGCCTACCTTTTGGCACTGCTCACAGGTCCTGCAGTACCCTGTTACATCTCTGGAAATCCCAGGCTAATAGAAGTTTTGCATAATACGTCTCTTTGTACGTTTTATGCCTTTATGACCTGCAAAGGGAATATCATGGGCTATGGCTAGAAATGCTAGATAGTAGATTCTGGGCACTACCAACTGCTGTATTCTCTCACCTTCTAGCCCTCCATCAGGAGTCCACTCTTTATACAGTAACCTTTGTCCCTGTATACAGATTCTCCTTTCCCCTGAAAATCACATGCCTCACTAGCTATCTCCCTCAGGCCTTGTAATGTAGGATCTGAGAGCTGAGCCTGTCTCAACTGTCTCTTAGTTAACCTTCCCAGCTTCCCTTCCACAGGAAGTCTGGTATTCTCTGACAGGAGTGCCTCACTGTCAGGCTGGGTACTACTACTCAACTCTGCCCTTGCAGTCACTCTGTCCAAGGAAACATAAGTACTTACAAGCAGCTGTGGCTCACCTTCAGTGTCACTGCTACAGGGTAGCTCCCTCCTTGAAGTAACCACCTCACCAGTCCTGGCTGCAAGTGTGCAATCTGTCTGGGTCTCCCCCAGGCTACCAGACCCATATGCTTGTCTCCAACCCTGACTGTGTGTTACTGCATGTACACAGGGTACTGCATTATTAACATAATTTCCTATCAGGATATCTGCAGGGCTATCCACAAATACAGCTACTTGCTGGCTTCCTTTTCCTCCCTCCCAGTCAAGGTGAACCCTAGCCAAAGTATTTAGAATGGGGTCCCTCCAAAAGCTCTGATTGGAGTAGACTGCCCAAACAAGTAGTTCTCCTCTGTAACCACTGCAGGCTTCACAATGGTTAGGTCAGAGGCTGTGTCTCTCTTAGCAGTGGCCTCTTTCCCATCCACTAAGATAGGATATAACCTCTTGTGATAGTTTGGTGCCCTTGTTGTCTCAAGACAATTTCTTGCTGTCATTTTGTCATTCCCACTTACTGGCTCTCCCACCTTTTTGTTCCCCACCTTGCCTCCATGGACATCTATCGACATCGCCCCACTGGTTGCATTTAAAATATTTAACTCTTGGTCTTGGATGTGTACCTGGACTAGTGGCTTCCCCTGCTAATGGTAGACTCTGTTGGGGCAGTCTGGGCTGCCCACCATGGGATCCCTTAGGCCCATGAGCAGCACTAGGTGTCCTTTTCCTGTCCAGTGCTACCCTGCTTGCTAGGTATAGGTCTCCCTTCTTCTCCAACTCATCTGCAGTAGTGCATTGTCTGTCAGCTAACCAGATTTTCATGTCCTCAGGCAAAGTGCTAAGGGCTTGTTCCCTCACCAAAAGGTCTGCCAGCCCTTCAAAAGTGGTGACCTGACATCCACTCACCCAGCTATGAAAATAAGGGCTTAGTTCAGCAGCATATTCACACAAACTTTCATCTGCCTTGTGTCTGTGCTCACAAAACTTTTTCCTATACGCTTCAGGTGTTGACCTAAAGCATTCTAAAAGACAAGTTTTACTGTATTATAATTTAAAAAATCAGTATCAGACAATTTAGAAATAGCAGTCACAGCTTTACCATATAGCAAGGGGGTCAGGAACCGTACCCAGAGCCCTTGGTCAACATTATACTGTTTACATACCATTTCAAACATATGACTGAAACTATCAAAATTATCCCCCTCTGTAAACTGTGGAAGAAATTTACTGAACTTTGTTCCTTCTGGGGTTCGGTTCCTCCCTTTCCCATTACATCCATGACTCTGGCAAAGAGTCAGCATCTCCTTTCATGTTAGCTCTGCCTCTCCTTCTACTCAGTATCTAGATATCACAGTTTCTCATTTACCTTTGCCTCTAGACCTCTCAGTTTCTCATTTTCCTCAGCCTCAAGATATCTCAATTTCTCATTTTCCTCAGCCTCTAGACATCTCAGTTTCTCTGCTGCTTCTATTTCCAAATGATTGGTCTCCAGTTCAAGTCTTTTTGACTCCAAATGGATTTTTAAGTCCTCTTTAGAAAGGTTGAGCTGTCCATTTTCTGAGAGTTGTACATCTCCAAGGCTAGCCTGGTTGTCCTCCTGATCATTGGTCTGCAATGCAGCTGTACCAAAAGCTACAATCATTTCTGCCTTAGTTAGGTTGGCATGCACCAGTCCTTTAGCCTGGCACATCTCAGCCAACTGGCTCTTTGTCAGCTTGCCTGCTGTCCCTAACTAAGCTAACAACAAATAAATAAATAAAACAATTGTCATGTGAAACTCTGAATGCTTACTGATTGGCTAATTGAGAGTACAAACACCTTCAGTGACCACTGCACACAGGCTAAAGGAATTCAATATCCACACCACTGCAAACCAATTAATATGTGATGTGGCTCTCCCACCACTGCCATCAATTAACATATGATGTGGCTATCCCACCACTACCAACCAATTAATATGTGATGCCCCTGCACTGGCTCAGAAATCAAAGAGCCTCAGTCCTCAGCACTGGCAACAGCTAGGGGACATACACATTAGGAGGATGACAAGTACGCACACAGTAAAGTACAATTTCCCTTAAGAGCACACAGAGATCACAGTCAGTCTGGGGCTGTTTTTTCCCTCTTTCTCCAGAACCCCAAATAAGACTCCTCACTGGCACAGCTATAGGGTTAAGATCTCAGCTGAGTGGCCAAGCCAAAACCTTCAGTACCCCCTCTGTCCAACCAGTGCTTCATGTCCCTGCCCAAGTAGCTCACACACACACACACACAAACACACACAGACACACACACACACACACACACACACACACACACACACACACACACACACACACACACACACACACTCTTCGAGCTTTGATTTAGATACAAACACATGCACGCTGTTGGGAAAGGTTGGCATAGGTTTGCTAGCTATGCCCCCTTCTGCCCAGACTATAAGATAGTTTCTACTGCCACCAACCATTCCTAGCAGCAACTATTAAGGCCCTTAACAAAGGGGGTCCAATCCCACTGTGTAATGTTACTATTAATCCAAATGGTAGTCTGACTAATACATGCAAGGCTGTTTAGGAGTGACCTGTACAGTGTCACCAAATACTCACAAATATCAGCCACAGATATAGGTTTAAATATATTTCATAATCTATAATAAAAGAGCAAGACAATACTCAGTAAATCAACACAGTAATTTCAGAGTTCAAAATCACAGGAAATATTTTAAAACAACATTGCATGCCAGTCTCAAATAAATACAGAAAATATCTAAACTAATCTTTACTATATTCCTATCTATATCTAAAATAGATATTATGCCCTAAATTTTACTTACAACAAGGCACGTGCAGGTGATGATGATGATGATGATGAGTGGATGTTTCCAGGTCCAAGACAAGATACAAAATGCACAGACTCTCTCTGAGAGAATTCTTAAATTAATATCAAATATTACTGCTGGGTTGTTTGGATGACATCATTTTTTGTCACTTGACTTTAGTTCCCAAGCTAAACCCCAAGTGTCCAACATTTAACATCTCTGTATGAAAAATACACATCTCTCAGATCTTTGTAGATCTTGGAAGTCATAAAACACCTTTACATTTTAAACCTAGTAATTACTCCTCTTTCAAGACAATGCAATAAACTTCTAGCTCTAGACATTGTGTCTGCTACACTGAAACTGAGAGAGATCTTTCATAGCACAATCGTAAAGCAACTTATTTTCTTGAAGTTTTGCAAGTTAAAATTTTATGTTCTAGTTTCTACTGTTAAAACAAAATTTTGCACAGGTTTATAGTTTATATGCATTTCTGTTTTAAGTCAGCAGGGTATGCTGTGGTTACATTTTAGTTCAATACATAACATACAGTTCTGTATAAATCATATCAATATTCACAAATGACATAGAATTATTTACAAAATTCCAGATAGTTGGGCTGGCAATATTTCCATATATCACAGTCCCAGCCTTCAAAATCAAGCTATTTCAGATCACAAGCCCTTCAATGCATGGATGAAGTACTACCTCAAATCCTTCTAAGTGCAATGGTCCTGCACATATTTTAAATCATATTGTGTAGTGCATATGTACTATATTTACTTACTTACCTGTTAAAATCTGTATCTGTTTTGCTTGCCCTGCTCCACCTAGCAGTATATCTTCTCTAAACCCTTGTCTATCTGCATGACCTCTCCTATTCTTTTCACTCTCCTTCTGACTGTCATACTTTTGCTTCTACATTTCACCTTTAACTTAAATGTACAGGTTTCACAGCACTCCATACCCTGTCTATTCTCATATGCTCAAACTGTCTTACACATACATACTTCTACTGGTGTACCTTACAGTTTAGCCCACTCCATTGATTGTTTATTTGTCTTTAAGCCATCTCTTTCTTTTCTGGCTCAGTCCACTCCATTCACCCTTGTTATGCTCGGGCTCACTTTGCTCCCCAAATCCTACCCCCATTCCCACCCACCCACACTTTCCTTAGAGATATACCCTGTAGATCTAACCCTACCCCTTACCACAGGGGTTCCCAAAGTGTGCACCGCGGTGCCCTGGAGAGCTGCGGTTTCCTCACAGGAGTGCCACAAACTAATAAGCTTAGCTGCAAAATAAACCGCGAATAGTTCACGATTTATTTTGCAGCTAAGCTTATTAGTTCATGATGAACTAAGTCTAGACCTACACTGTAGCTTTTTAGCAGAACTGGCATCAAGTATAGCAGCAGTCCCCAACCACCAGGCCACAGACCACTACAGGGCCATGGAGCACTTGGAACTGGGCCATCAGGTAAGTGAATGCTTGTATGAGTGTGTGTTTGTCTGCATGCGTGAGTGAATGCATGCATGAAAGCAAAAGAGAGAGTGAGAGCGATGTGTGAGTGAATGCAGGTATGAATGAGGAAGTGACTGTGTGTGTGTTTGATCGGGAGAGAGAGAGAACGATGTGTGAGTGAATGCAGGTATGAATGAGGAAGTGTGTGTGTGTGTGTGTGTGTGTGTGTGTGTGTGTGTGTGTGTGTGTGTGTGTGTGTGTGTGTGTAGATCAGTGTTATGCTATTAAGCAGAATGTACACTTTTTTTGGTAATTGTTTTTTTATTGTACTTTTGAGCTTTTCTCCCCAAGTCTCCTAGTCCAGTCAGGCAGCCTCATTAAACAAATGTCAAATAAATAAATTAATTAAATATGCACTTTATGCATGCCGCGGGGGGGGGGGGGCACCTTGGGAAAACCTGGATTCAGCAAGGGAGCCAAGAATTGAAAAAGTTTGGGAACCACTGCCTTACCAACCAATCATCACCCTACTCTATATCACTCAGTAATGTATATTACATTATACCCCTCCTACATCCCCCCTCTAATTTTACATCATCTCTACCCAATTCTTATCCACTCACCTACACTACTACCACACTCACATCCTCCTTCATATTATACCTTCTTCCTATCTCATAATAACACACCTTCTCCCTATTCCTAACCATCCTTATCATGCTTCACAATGTACTAACAACCTCTATTTTATTTATTCTTTCCTACCTTACCCTCTACCACACCAAACTCTCTTATATAAAACCACCACCAACTCTCTCCCAAGCATCCATTAATCACAACTTCACTCTGCATTTCTCAATTTCTACATCTCTTTTAACTTTTCCTACTGTCATTTCTTCAGTACTAAGATATTTTCTGTCACCCCCTCTCTCTCCCCTAGATTCAGACTAAAATACTACATCTACAGCTCCCCCACTCCCAAACTTTCCCTATTTGCTAGAATTCTCCTACTAGTTGGTGATATGCACCGTAATCCATGTCCCTCCACAGCACTACCCACTCTCCCCTATACCCATGTCATTAGCACCTTTGTCAACCCCCCTCTCCTAAAACCTTATCCATTTTGTCTATTAACATTCAAAGTCTGATAAACAAAACCACTGCACTTCACCCATTTATTCCCCATTATACTCTACATATCATACACTTGTCTGAAACCTGGCTAAAACCCCATATCTCAAACAATGAAATTCTACCTCCAGGCTAAAATATCTACCGTCATAAGAGAATCTCAAAAAAAGGAGGTTGTGTAGAGGTACTATACTCAGAACAACTGAACCTCTCCCCCTGATCCAATCATTCACCTGATTTTCACCCTGCTGAACTTCTAATTCTAGACTGCCATATCAACACCCACAAAAAATAGCTACTGTTTCCATCTATATCCCACCTGGCCAAAATATTCCTATTCTTGAAAACATTTTGTCATGGATGTTACAAAACATACTGTATGAAACTGTAATACTCAGTGATGTAAATATTGACTGGAAACTCCCCTGCCCAAAGTATCCATCTCTTTGGATTCACCCAGCTCTTCACAACTCCAAACCAGCTTAACAAGCACTAACTCTGGAACTACTCATGACTTGATAATAACTACTGACACACATCTTTATCACAAGCCCACTACTCTTCTTGACACCTTGAGTGATTACCTACCTACCTACACTCTAAGACAATATCCACAACTATGCAGATCTCATCACTACAAAGACTGTCGTAAGCTCTCTAGCTTCAACTTGCAACATTTAATGAAAGACTCTCCTCAATAAACTAGTCCTGCCTACATAATCTTCCCCTTAATGATGCTATGCTAAAATTCAACGGTATCTTCTTAGACCTTCTAAACACACAAGCACCTCTTTGGAAAATCAGAATGAATCAAATATATTTATACCCCTTGGCTCCAGTGGCAGCTGGTGACTTCAAATCAAAGGTGGGGGGGGGCTGCAGGAGACAGCTGAATGGGTGGGGCCAATGGGAAGGGATGTGGGCAACTAGAAAGGGGTGTGGCTATACTAAAAAAATGCAAAAACTGGGACTTTGATTAAATATGCTGACCTGGGTGCCAAACCATCATTATGAAAGACCAGTCAAGACAAAATGAATTGTAGAACAAAAACATATTTCAATGCATTGGCTACAGGACAGCTTACTTAATATCTAGATGGAAACAAAAAGGCTGTGAGGCATGAAAAAATAAATTACTTTTTAAATACATTACTGGAATGCCAGTCAAAATAAAGTATAAAAAACAAGCAGCACTCAACTCAAACCACTTCTCTTTGCACTGCAGTTCTAATTATAATTTATATTTAGCTTTATAAAAGTACCAAGTAACTTGCTGAAAGTAGCAATCTCTGTGATACCCCCACTTGTAAAAATGTTTCTTATCAAAAAATGCCTGACAACAACTATCTACTTGTTTCATGGAGAAAACATGATCAAATTTAAAAATGAACAGCAAACAAGAAACAAGTTCAAGATAAATTGCTTAAAGGATGACTGCACAGGTTATGGACCACGCATGATAGATTGGCATTCTGTTTAGTTTATGGGTAAAGCCTGAAAAGATGACTGCAAGTATCCAACAAATGTAATGAGCTTCTGAAAATACTGTAATCCTGTCTTTTATTACAAATACTGTCATATGCATTTCAATACCTAAGGCTTATACACTATCTAGTTATGTAAATATTCTCTGCATGGCAACAACAAAAAGGCTTTCAATGTTGGTAATTCTTTAATAGTATGCTTATTAAAGCTTACTTGCATCTTATAGTCTCAGACAAGCTTACCTGATGGTCATTAAAGCATTGCTACTTAAATACAGAGCAACAGGCAAAGCAACAACATGCATTTTCTGAATAAGAAGAAGCACAAATCAACAGTATAAAAATATGACAGAAAACCAGAACATTCTGCAAAATCAAGGACAGATGAAAAGCCACTGTAGTACTTGTGTCACACTCTGCGCACTTACACTGCATAACTGCTCCTTGCCTTGCTTGGACACATCCAGAGTCACTACGTGGGGTGCAACACGTGTGTCACAATTTGAAATGTCTCTAGCTGATGGTGATGGCCCTGACACATGTGTCATACCGCTCAGCCTCAGAGCAAAAAATCTGGACAAAGCCATAAACAGAAGTGGGACAACAGTCCTAAAAATAAGGACACTTTTTAAATATTGCTCTTATAAACTTAGTAAGATAATAGAATAGTAGGTCTTGCATTAGTATGACTTTTCTGAAGGGTATGAAATCTGAAACTCAGATGTCTGCCATTATTTTCTAACGTCTATCTTTAATGATTTGCCATAATTTGCCAGAAAACTACAATTTTATGAAAAACAGACCAAAAATGTAATGCAAAAATATAAAATAGCCACACAATAGTGCTGGGAACCTGTCAAAGAAGGGACACTTTTTTAATATTAGTACTATTAACTTAAGCAGCTGACAAAACAAGAGAATCTACATGCATTTCTGAAATTAAAAGAAATCTATAACTCTGATCATTACAATTATTTATTAATTGTAAACCCTCCACTTTTTCTTCCAAAATTGCCATTTTGCAGAGGGATTATTAGGGGGAGAGCAATATTTTGAGCTAAAATCACGGACAGTTGAGAGGTTTGGATATGCCTAATTCTATAAATTGATTTATTTGCGTGTACCTCTCAACCTCTGAATGCAGGAAGTCTGGACAAGGCCAAATATATTGGGGAAACATACAAACAGTACTAAAACTTGCTTTTGTATAAACTGAGAGAGTTGACAAAACAACAGGTCTTGCTTTAGCATGCATTTTTCTGAAGAGTATGAAATCTGAAACTCAATGTCTATCCTTATTTAGTGACTTCATTCCTAAATGATTTGCCAGAAAAACACAAATCTTATGAGGAACAAAACAAAAATAAGAAGCAAACATCTGTTCATTCTGCAAAAATCTGGACAGCTAAGAGGTATAGTTCAGCCGGGGCTGTCTGAGTTTGCCGTCCTTCCCCCCTCACAAAATCATGGTCGAATGGGGTCTCCCCCCTGCAGCTATTCCAATGTTCCATTACTTGGCTATTTTGCCCCATTTACCATAACTGTAATGTGCATACTGCTTTACTTCTACAATGATTTGGATTTTATTTAAAAGTTTTATTTTACATTTTATAGCACAAACACTAATAGACATCTGCTAAACAAAACGATGCAGTCTCACAATGAAAATAGACTTAGCATTAAAATTTCTTTGCCCTTGAAACTCATATTCATTGAAACAGCATTGAAACCCACATTAAAAGAAAATACATCTGACCAGTGGCAGATAAAGATTAACTTTGGGCTGTTTTCAAATCATAGGCCCCTTGCACAAGAAACATACATGTGTTCTTTGATACACCTTCCTGATTGTATTAAATTATATTCCTTGCATAATACAGTACAGTTGTTAGAGGGTGTTTTAAATTTATTGTTTTATCATTAAACAATGAAACAAAATGCATGCACCAATAATGACAAAACTGAGCAGTTCAGAAGATTTCCATCATAAAAGTCTACTCAGACTTCTAAAATCCACCAGTAGCAGTAAATATGCACAATCTCTGCAGAAGTAAAAGTCATCTAAATAATTCCACATTAAAGAGATCTGTAACTAATGAAGAGGTTGCTGCTAGTAAACAACTTTATATTTCATTGTTTCAACTACAAATAAAGTGCCTGTTGCCCTTAAGGAATAAATTGCCTATGTTACATTAAAAAAATGATGAGCTAGTAATATTGCAATAGAGAATGGATGGCAAACTGATAACAGGTTCATCGTTATGAGGTATTTCCGCCAAAGAGGACATTCTCAGGACTGCAGCACCCCCCCCCCTTTAAAAGTACAACACAATACAGTATTAGCAATGCATCTATGTGCTGTGGGAGTAAAACCCACAGCCTTCTGTATCAAAAGCAAGTACACTACCTGTTGTGCTATTAACAATGCAAGCAGACTCAGCATAAGCAGCACTAAACTCCTCTTCAAGCTCTTAGCTCCTTGTAAAATCCACTCGACACTCAACTGTATCTCTCAACTTTGAAGCAGAAGAAATCTGGAAAAAGCCAACATTTATTGGGGAGGGGAGAAAAGCCCCAAAACTAGGGACACATTTTAAACATTGCTTGTATGATGTTGAAAAGCTGAGAGAATAAAATACTGTGTTACCACCATGCATTTCACTGCCAAGTCTTGAACCCAGGGCCCTGTGCACTACAGTCAGAGCAACATACCACTACACCAAATCAGCTGCTTCTTGAAAGACAGGTAGACTGTCATTTAGTGAATTCAGTTCTCACCATAGCTCTCAATCTCTTAGCACAAAACACCTAGACAAAGACAAAAATGGGGGAACATAGTTCCCAAACAAATTCAGTTCTCACCATAGCTCTCAAACTTTTAGCACAAAAGAACCTGGACAAAGCCAATAATGGAGGAATACAGCCCCCAAAATAGGGACAAATTTCAAATATTGATCTTATAAACAGAAAATTGCTAGAATAAAAGATTTTGTGTTACCATGTACTTTCTAAAGAATTTGAAGTCTGAAATTCAAATACATGTCATTCAGAGAATTCAAAATCCAGAAAACTACAAATTTCACAAAAACAAAAATATGCATAAAAAAATTCACAAGTGTTGGTGGGTGGGGAATTCAGGCTCTTGCTATCTGCTCCTAAGGTATAGGGTTTGAGTTTAGCCACCAGATATGTTTCATGAGTTCTATCTAGCCACCAGGTATATTTAACTGGGGCATTTCACACACACACACACACACACACACACACACACACACACACACACACACACACACACACACACACACACACCCTACCTAAGTAGGAGACCCTTACGATGCTAGCCAAGCTCTATTCCATTGCTTCAAAGTCCATCCATTCATTGCAGTAAAAGCCCAGCTTCAAAGTCCGTCCCTTTAAAAGCCCAGTTTCCTTCCATTGCTGCAAAGTTCCTCCATTCCTGCAATAAAAGCCTGCAAGAACAACGTCCTTCCCCTTTCTGTGAGATCAAGCTACTACCCAGCCTGCAGACATTGCAGTCCGATTGCCTTCCAGTCTATGCAGTTATAACTGCATAGACTACTGTGATCTGTGCTGTTGAATGCTGTCTTTCTAATCTGGACTGTCTCACAAGCAGTCTGGATTCTGTGCGCATGCTCTGGACTGGTTCACCAGTAGTCTGGATATCGGGAAATGCCACGAGCATGCATGCGTGAAGTTCTGGGACTCGCATTTGTTTTTATTTTCTTTCTTTTTTACAGCTGGGGGAGCTGCTGTCCTGTAGTCCAATAGCATGAGCCGCCCCTGCTTGGCTCATTAAAGGCACTCATTCCTTTATGCACCAGAGAGATTCTCCCTGAAAAACATTGCAAAAATCTAATTCCCCTACTCACCACCAAATTTTCAAGGAACTTAGAAACCAAACAAAAAAGATATACTCAATGACAAGAAAAAGTTCTACAACAATGCCCAAACCAGCCATCACTCTAATCACAAAAACTTCTGGAGAACCATCAATGCTATCAACCACCCTGATGTTCCTCAAACACCTAATCCTTACCCTAACAACTCATCACAATACACTGCCTCCCTCCTCAACCACTACTTTATTGATTCTATTCACAAACTCAACACTGACCAGAGCCTCAATACTACTATCCCTCCCAAAACTACCTCTAATCAAACCCTCTTCTCTCCCAAATCTATATTCAACACATACATTAAGTCTCTCCTCCTTAAACTTAAACCAGGTTCACCCTCTGCTGACAAACTACCTCCCCTCTTTCTCAAACTCACAGCCAACTCTATAGCCTACCCAGTTTCCATACTTATCAATCAATTAATTTGCGAAGCCGCTGTACCTAACATTTGGAAATCTTTCTATGTAACACTCCTACACAAAGGAAGCAACTCCACTTATCCATCTAACTTTAGACATATAGCCATACTCGCCGCCTCTCAAAAATTTTGGAAACATGCATGCATAATCAGGTTCTTGATTTTCTTATTTTAAACAACTTCCTGACACCCACCCAATAGGGTTTCCATCAAAACCATAGTACCACTACTGCTCTTTTATCTTTTACTCACACTTTTGCTGAAGCCCTTGACAATAATCAACTTGTCTCATGCCTATTCTTAGACCTATCTAAAGCCTTATCACAGTATCCCATTCCACACTGTTATCCAAGTTAGCCAACCTTAATCTCTCAATTTCCATTGTTAATTGGTCTTCCAACTATCTCTCAAATAGAATGCAGTCTGTCAAATGCCATTCCTCCTACTCCTCCTTCCTACCTATACATACAGGTGTTCCCCAGGGCTCAGTGTTTGGTCCTCTTCTATTCAACATTTTCACAAATGACTTCCATACCTTCTACTGTCATTCCTCTCTTATTCAGTATGCCGGTGCTTCTACTCTTATCTTCTGTTCTGATAGTATCTCAAAACTTCACTCTTACCCAAGACTCTTTTATCTCTGTCAAAAGTTGGCTCAACAATAACCAGCTTATTTTAAAGCCTAAAAAGATCAAACTTTTACTCTTTCCCCCAAAATCACTGTCTTACCTTAAACATACCTTTACCATCTCCTCCTTACAAAAAACATCATTAATGTTGAAGCCCATACAATGCTACTACAAGTTATTATAGATGATCAATTCAAATTTGAACTTCATGACCACCAATCCATCAAAAAAAAAAAAAAAACTTGGTCTGCTCTATAGGAATAAAAAATTCCTAACTCATGAATCTAAAAATCTCCCTAGCTCAAGCCTATTTACTTCCTAGCCTTCTGTACGCCACCCCATCCTTACTAGCCTTCACTCTTCCTTAATTACTAAGCTTGAACAGACATACAACAAAATTGCAAAATTCACTGCAAACCTATCACACACCTCTCACCACTGCCTAGCACTCAAGAAACTCCAGTGGCTCGAATTCGCCCTTCAACATCGACTGCCACAACTTCATATAATTCACTTGCTGCTCAACAAACCCTCAGTCTGTCCCTCTGTAGCTAATCTTGTAACCTACTATACCCCCACATGACCACTCTGTAGTACAGACCAGCTCCTTCTTCAAAAATATAAACCCAATAAAATTATTGGGAAAGTATTATACAAATGTTCAGCATCTCATAATTGGAATAAACTCCCACTCAGCTTAAGAAGCATTAAACATGCCAGTTGTTTCAACAAAGAACTAAAAAAAATATATCTATCTAAATCTTGGCTATGCCCTTGTCTAGACCATACATAAACCCTTATCTCCTTTCTTCTACTACTAATTCAGTCTGCTAATCACTTCTGTTATGTTAATTACTTTAACATCTTTATCTCCTATTCCATATGCAATAACAATTATATAAAATTCATTCCACATCTGTTGACCTATAGAATTTATCATAATTATAGTTACTATTTGTTTCTGGTGGACTACTCATATTTTTAAACTGTGCCACTGTTTGAATATTGCATGACTGTTTTACTTTTATTTTTACTTTGCTTAATTACATAGTTGTGCATGTAACTGGAGCTTTCTCTTTGGGTCTTCACCGAAAATGGGCTGTTAGATCAGGTGGACCAACCCAATTAACAAACAAACAAACAAATAAATAAATCCATTTACAGATGCACAAAAGAGCTATGCTCATCTAGTGAAGAAATTGTTAGCAGTGGCATACGGCTATGAAAAATTCCACAGGAGTGTCTATTGTAAAGATGTTCTGGGGCAAACAGACCATGGTGCCTTAAAAAGCATATTCAGAAAGTTTTTGTACAAGCCAAGTTTGAGATTGCAAAGGATGCTACTTAATTTACAGGTATGAGTTGAAAGAGAAATAGAGACCAGGAAAGAACTGCACATAGTATATGAGTAGATGCACTGCATATTGAATATTTACCAGAGAAATATGGAGATTATTTAGAATAATGATGAATACTTTTGGGTAATACTGCAGTAAACAGTGACAGAAGAAAAAGTATAAGAACTGTACCGACAATGACTTAGAATATAGTTACTGAATGAAGTTAAATGAAAGGATGGCCTAAGTGGAAATCATATGTAAAGAAAATAAATCCAGTCTTATTTTTCTTTCCACAAAGAACTAAATTCTGTCCAAGGCTTAATGCTTAAAGCCGACAAAGTAACAGGCCTTAGGCAAATGAGAAAACAAATGCCTGTTTAAAAAAAAAATGGAAATTTGTAGAGCATCCAAGCCTAGTTGTTGGCACACGTTTTCAGACAGGATAGTGTGTGTTTGTCAAGATCAGGGAAAATAATTTATGCAGCAGATATTTTGCAATATTTGACAAACTCTTGGCAGGATTTTTGCCAGTTCGAAAATTTAACATTTCACAGATGGCAACATTTGATGCATCTCTGATGGTTGTTAATGCTCGCAGCATTAATAATAAAGTTTTTTTATTGGAAAATTTGTTACATTCCCACAAGATTGATGTTATTGTTTGTGAAACATGGTTAAAGAACAATGACTGGAAACTAGTTCTGTCAGGGTGTAAATCTTTTTACTGCAACAGACATTCTAACAAAAAATCAGGTGGGGGTGTTATGATAGGGATTAAAGATAGTGATGACACCTGTGATTATTACATGTTCAGTGATAACACTAGTACTATAGACTGTGTAACTGTGACAATAAAGACAACCCAGGAACATATAACAATTTTTGGAGTGTATAGACCACCAAAGTCAAGTGCAGATGACCTAGAGGAATTCATACATTTCTCACATGAAACACAGGAGGAAAGAATAATATTAGCTTGGGACTTTACCAGAAACAGTCAGGAATAATATTGATTCAAAAACATTAGTAAGGAAATTATTCACACCATACATTCAGGAACAACAACTGCTTCACATACTAGACATTGTATTCTTAAAGAAATTAATTTGACTTCAAATAATGTTTTACAACCAGTGATGTGCCGTGATCATGGTGTTAATTTGTTGCTAGATAATTCTGCTAAAATGAAATCTAAAGCAATGCACAGAATGTTAATTACAGATTATATGGAAGCAAAATAGCGACTTTGTAAAATGAACTGGAGTGATGTGTTCAGTGGAAAACTGTAGATGGAATGTGGAAAGTTTTGAAAGAGAAACTGTTTGAGTGCAAACAATCAAAAAAAAAGTTTAACATCAGGATCTAGTCATACATCATCAGGGGGATATATTTCCATAAGAACAAAATACCCGATTAAGGTGAGAGAAATGGAAGAGATGTCAAACTACAACTTTGAAAACTGATAAAAACAATCTGGACAAACAAATTAAGCATAGTGTGAGGCAAGATTAAGAAACATTTGAAGTAAAGTTCTATAAAGATATTAAGCCTTTTTTATAGACACATAAGATGTGGAATGAGTAAAAACATACAAATTGATAAACTGTGTGCAGATTCTAAAATTTATTCTCAGACACAACAGATTATAGATATATTTACAAAATATTATGCAAAACAGTTTGGCTCCACAAAAGGGGTGATAAGTTGTCCGAGTGACAGCCAGGTAACCTCAGATACTGGAATCAAATTACATTATATTGAAAAAGAACTGTGCAAACTGGATCAAAACAAAGCACAGGGAGGAGACAGAATAAGTAACAATGAGCTGAGAACACTTCAGCAAAAACTTACAGTACCATTATATCTGTTATTCACTAGGTTATATAAATATGGTGATATTCCTCATGATTGGAGACATGTGCTTATTAAACCTGTCTTTAACGTAAAGGTGAGTAGGACAAACCCAGAATCATATAGACCCTTAAGTCTACTTTCATGATGTGGAAAATTAATGGAGACGGTAATATTGGATAAGTTATTGTCAGAACTGGATAGGTTGGGACTAGAAACCATATATCAGCATGCATATGTTGAAAATAGATCTATTACTACCTATAACATGATGCCTATAACAATATAATAGTAGCTATGAATGAAAAATTGTGCTGTGATGTAATTTATATATATATATATATATATATATATATATATATATATATATATATATATATATATATATATATATATATACATGTCAATTGGTTAAAAAGGTCACACAGGAAAGCCAATTGGTTTTACTGTGTGACCTTTTTACTCATTGTTTTAGTTTGTTAGTTGGAAATTTTGTAGACACCCTAATGTTTATGGATATCAGTTGGGTATGACAACCCTGTGTTTCCAAAAGTCAAACATTCCTCTTATGCTGTGCTGATGATGCTATAAAAAGGCAGAAACATGCATGTCCATAGCTAGAGGGTTTGGCTTTATTGGCCTGAAATTGTCCATAAATAGACTTAAAAGTAAAATTAAAAATCATGGGCATTTAGAACTGCCATTTAGCTGAAACACCTGATATCTTTAAAGAGTAATTGGCATATATCCCATGTTGCCTCTGATACAAGAGGTTTAAGGTATCACACAGTGGAAAGTCTAGCTTTGCTAGATTTTTCTTTTTGTGCTTTTTTTAACCAGCTGGTTTTCCTGTGTGACCTTTTTACTCATTGTTTTAGGCTATCATAAAGTAGTAGAGAATCATCAGACAGCATATGTAGGCGATTCTATAGGAATGAGAAGTATACTAATTGGTTCTCTGAGAGAGCAGCTTATGCATGGAACAGACTACCAAATTACATTAAAGCAAGTACTAGTTTAGATATTTTTAAGAACAGTCTGGACACTTATTATGGGAACAAGTGTTTTGGTATATTGGCAAGCTAGAAGGGCATTAATGAAATATTTGTAGGTATGTCTGTATGCCTAAATGGATACATCAATCTCATATGGGAATAATAAAGCTCGTAGGGAGAGCAAGATATATGGGGGTTTCAGAAACAAATAGTACATAACATTACACAAAATTATGCATTGTGTATTACTGCACAGGGAAGGGATGATTCCAAAACACTAGTAACACAACTACTCTGCTGCAGAAATAGTACAGTTTGCATCTTATGCTAATAACTGCATAATGACATGCCAATGTGTCAGCATAATAATGACCTCAGTCACTTATTCAAATGATGAAATCAAGCATAGTGCAGTGATTCAGAAATGTATAAAATCATGTGTTGGGCCATTATGACAATCTGTTCTGAACACCAGAAATTGTTGGAGTACCAAGGAGTTTCACTTGCATTATAATGTCAGGGGGAGAATCAGCATTAGCAATGCAGCATGTTTTAGTGGCCTCCTTCAAAGTCAGTGTTCACAGTGTTGTATATCATCACCATCCATGTCACAGGCGGATCTGCCAGCAGCAAAGCTATCACCTCCATAACTGGCATATCATTGGCCGCTACTGTGTTAAAAGAGATAATGTGGGAGTAAGAAGATAGGTGACACCCTTGCATGCATCAGCCCTATGAACCCAGCAGCAGTTCCTTGATGTGATGCGGCAATGTATGAAGGAGTATATTTGGATTACACTAACAACAGTGGATAGAACCATCACTGTGTGGACATTCATAGGTTGGTACTAGGCTATTGACCCTAGAATATATGCATGCCAATTGGTTAAAAAGGTCACACAGGAAAGCCAATTGGTTGGTACTAGGCTATTATATTATATTATACAAGCCTAGAAAAATCATATATTTTTAATCAATGAGCTCTTAGCAGAGGTGAGAATCAAACCTTTGACCTTAGGCATATGAGGCAAACACCTAAACCACTGTGCCATATGACATTTCGAAATTCTCTGAGAATCCAGGGGTCTGACTGTACCCCCATTGCTATCAGTGCTCCAACTGCTTCACATACTGTCCAGCCTATCCATCAGAAGGGTTTCCACTCCATCAGCTGCCAGGTTGTGTGCAGTGCACAAGATATTATACACAATGTGTTTATGTAGCATCTAGGCAGTTCCCATGTTTCCTACATGTGGCACATGTGCAATATATTCCAGTGTATCATGCAGTAGATGACTTTATGTAGTGTTGTCTAGATGGTAGCTGGACACATTGACACCTACAGAGACCTCACTATGTCAGTTCCATGAACACAGACAATAGGCCACTTATAATTGTGTCCACTGTTGTGTGTTGCAGTTGATGCAGGATATGCCTTAGAATCATGGCTGATGATACCCCAGTCCATATTGGGGAAGGCATCTAACACCACACTGTTGCAGACACAGAGCATTGATGGATACATGTTTGAACTACTGAAGGCCCATTTCTCTTGCTTGCATACATCTGGTGGCACACTGCAGGGACCTGCAACAAGATATTTGTGGTTTGTGTCAGGCAACACAATATGATGCTTTGACAGCGTTACAATGTGGGGACACTGTGCCAGCAGCAGCAGGGGAGGAATTGGATGAAGAGATGTCAGAGAAACTGGTTACAGAAGTATCACTACGTGAGGCAGAGGTGGGCACAGTACATTTTGGCACTGGCAAAAAGGCAGTATTTTGTCCAGAACTATGTGCCATGACAAGTGCAACACAGAATAAAACTGATGGATGCATTATCACACCAAGGCTGTGCACTGCAGTGCACTGATTATCCACACTGCACATCAGACATTACCATACCCACACAGGCCACAGGGGTGGGCAGGGCATAGTCATCACCATCATTTGCACAGGTAGGGTGGGGCACAGTGACAGAGGACAGCAATGATAACACAGTTAGAATTGTTATGGATATCAGATGTGGTAGCCATGCACATGGCCAATGAGGTTGAAGGAAATTGAGGATTATATTCTCCAGTAATGGGGTGATGCTGCCATGAATTAAATGCTGGGCAGGTGTATTGTATGGCCACACAGTGTCAGGACTGAGTCATCCTGTCCAAGACATGCTGTACCACATTGGGAGTGTATATGGGAATCCCACTGTGCCCCCCTGTTGTGTATATCTAGAATGTTGGCATCTATAAGCCATCGTATGGCCAGCATGGGTACTGCTCATGGTAAAGATACAGGTAATTTTGATGGTGTTTAACTGCTGGATCCTGAGTGGCTTACCCAGTGAGGTGACCATTCAGTGAAGCAGTAAGAGCATCAGCCATGACCAATGGAGTATCTAAGTTAAAGTATAAAGGCAGCCATGGACAGTGAGTCTGTTTCAAGAATGGTGTAGGGCATGTCTGACTGAAAAGGATTGAGTAGATTAAAAATTATGTATAATATTTGCAACTGGGAGTGTGTCAGTATGGTTTGGGATATAAAATGCTTGCAACTAGGATTGTGTCAGTGTAGTTTGTTTTCATTTATATAAATGATGGTTTAATAAAGATGTTTCTTGTTTAAAAAAAAGGGGCAAAAATTGAATAATTTATGTAATGTTGCTTAGGTTATATGATATATAGCAATATATGTGAAGCATAATGTTTGTTAATTTTAACCTGTTAACACAGTTTGATTCCTTTTATATAAATGTAAATGTGTCTACATCACAAGTGATAATTCATTAAAGGTATTTAAAAAAAAGAATGATGTATGCCATGTGTATACATTTGGTGTTTGGCCATGCAATGCACATCCTTCCCTAGCATGGCCATAATGGACAGTTTCCTGCATACTCATGGCTGCACCACTGCTAGCAATTGGTCCTCCAGTGTCCTCACTAAATATGCCAGTTCCAGATGCCTATACCCCATGTCAGTCTGCATACACTGTAGGATGTTCCATGGTCCCTGAAGTGATTACAGTTACTTATTAAGTTCATTCAGTACACTTAATATTTCTGACATGGTGTATCATAGCCACCACTGACCTGGATATGTGCTGAGTGATGCCAAGTGTGACATCCAGGTGTGAGAATAACCTGGGGGCATTGTGGTGGTGGCCTCCTACATGCCTTTTACTATGAATGCACCTCAGAGGTAGTATAACCTTCTGATGTCATATGGGTTGGTGACACCTATGTACATTGGGTGAGGCTAACATGGACAGTATGTCAAGCACTAAACATGGGACAATCAAAGGTTCATCTTACTTCTTCATTGTCATCTCAGCTGTGCAGGATGTGAGTATTTCCTCCACTATAAGTATTGCTGACAGTGCCACTGTTTCAACAGAGTGAGCCACGTGCATGATATTATCATCATCATCATCATCCTAGGTGACACACTAACATCAGGCATCTTCCAGCCTATTGTGCTGGCTCCTCTCCAAATACAACCTATAAGTACATACAGGTAACATACCTATAGCAGTGATGGATTATATGTGTAACTCCCACCACTATGTGGAACATGGACTACTACATCTAAACCATTGTACATAGCCTTTGAATGCACACACATATGTATTTCCTGGTGCAGGTTACTGCTTGTTATAGCCCTGATATTCCTGAATCACAGATACACATATATGATTGCCTAAGAAAATTCACAGCTACAGGTCAGTGCCCCACAGCAATGATGTGCTACTACTAACCTGATACATTCACTGCAGACACCCTGGCAGTCTTTACCTGCTCAATTTTCCTTTACAGACACTGAGGGTGTCTTCAGTGAGTGCTGAGATATTGTAAATTGTTTACAAAATATTAGAAACTTTGTAGTTAATGTGTTTACTTAGACTTATAAAACCCAGTTTAAAGCCTACAACCTAAAGAATGCCACTATAAAAATAATTTGTGCTGACGTGTTTGCCATTCACACTTCTTTAGTAACCCCTATGGTTCCAAAGATATAGATGTGTTTGAAATGTGAAGACATAATTTGGTTCCATCCATTGGAAGTTACAATACTAACCACCAGACCTTTATTGGAGGGAATGAAAAATGGTCACTTGTCCACCCTTCAAAAAAAAAAAATCACTTCTTCATTCTACCCTTCTTTCCTTTACAGTGTCTTTCTATTTGTTGTGTTTGCTCTTCTCCATTTCTGCCTTTACTAGCTCACAATTTCCTCCCCATTTATATGATGAAATGACTCATCAAGAACTAAACTGAATTGTGGCGTAAAGAACACTGACAATCCACTGAATTTTTTTTACTGAAAAATCTCTTTAGAGTTTGTGGTTTCCACTTGTTTGTATGTCGAAATGACTTATCACGTTGATAGGGTGTGTCTATATTCAGTACCTGTGTTGCATCTATGGGATGATTCATTGTTCATTAGAACATGTATACTGTCCAGTATGCCACCTGCTTAAGGCTTTCTCCTGAGTCACATGACCACACACAGTGCAGTCTTTGCATCAGCATGGCTGTTATCACAGCTGCAGGGCTTCTTTATGCAGCTCCAGCCCCAGTGCCATCATGATAGCACTATGTATGTAGCCATGCATACTTGTAATGTGGGGCCATACCCCCTTAAATTTATGCACAATTAACAACTATTCATTGCAATTATTCTTTTTTTCTGAATAACCCCCTAATATTTTAATCAGGAAATCAAAAGCAGTTTCCCAAATTGGCAATACCTCAACTCAAAGCTTTGGGAGAGCAAAATAAATAAAAAAAAAGGTTCTTCACACAACAAAAGTTGAGGACCAAAAAAAAACTGATTACGTCAATCTGCTTGCTTCTCTTGTAGCAAGCATCTTATTGTAGTTACTACAGCACACAGTTGCAGATGTAACCATGAATTTGGAGTCATGATATCCTTGCAGGTTCATAAATCAGTGCCAGTACTGCACTCTTGTACCATTGGCAACTCATGATCATACTTTCTAACAGGTTGCGCCTGGCCTAGTTGCCCCCATTGCCACACCCTAGCTGTCAAGACTGTCAACTCAAGCAGAAAATGTAGTGCAAATTTGCACAATTACATTTCCTACCATCACAATAATTCAAAAGAAGAAATGAGATCATAGCCAGTACCAGGCTATCTGTGTACAAAATGTCACAGATTTGTTTCACTTCAGTTAAGCTAGATATCTTGTGTGTAGTCTAAGCTTCCTAAACTAATAAGACTGACAGGGCAAGTGCGAGTTTGACTAATTCATTGATGTCTATATTCTGGAGATAAGTATTTGATGCTATGTCATCTGACGCTGGCTTACAGTGCAAAAGTCAGGAATTCAGTAGGTTTGTGTGAGTGGGGAATTCAATATATAATTTCTAGTGCATGCTGTTCACAGTCTACTGGAGAATTTGGGGAATATCTCAGCAGTGAAGAATCATATTAGAAAGAGTTGTAGCAATAGCTATGCGGACTGACATCTTGTAATTTTGGATTATAGAAGTGCTGCTTCATAGGGACTAACTTTTCACCAGCTTAGGTGCTAATGTCAGAAAGCTGAAAAGTAAGCTACATTGTTAAAATGTAATGATTAATTGTCAAGCATCAATAAAGTAAAACAAATCTGGAAAGAAATTAGATGAAACTGAAATGTCCTACTATCAGGTTAGAAGAGGAAGATAGGAGGCAAAGGGAAGAACATAACTGGAAAGGTTTGCAGTCCACAGCTGTATAACAAGAACCACAGATATTTATATAACACAAATATGTAGAAACTATAGGAACAAGAGCAGCCATAATTGTCACAAACAATACTGTTGCAGGAAAGTAGAAAGTGCAAAAACGGTGATATCCAAGAGTTATAGAATGCAGCATTCCCCTTGTTATGTCTCCAACGAAAATCATATAGCAACAAAAACTGACTTAAAAGGAAGATTATCAAGACAGAATACTTAATTACATTCTAGGGGTTTCAAAGACCATTAAAGGAAGAAGAAATGAAAGTTGCATTACTAAAATGACTATTGAATGTGTACAACAAGATTTTATTAGATGTAACCCCACAACAGGTTTAGCTTAAAACTGTTTTTAAAAACATTCAATGTAATCATGCATACTGTTTCAGAAAATGCATATAAAGTGTGTATATTATATATAAATGGACAAAAAGGAGGATGCGATACAGGTGTATACATTTAAACCTGCTAATGTGTTGTTGCAGGAAGTTGCATGTCATATGGTACATTTTCTACAAAGTAACCCATCTGCAGTGCCTGTGTTCATAAAGCATTCTGACAAATATCAAGATATTACAACTACAACAAACATGAGACTCCAACAGATGTGTAACTAGGGTGAACTAAAGGGGTAGCTACCCAGGGTGCAAGCTGTTAGGGGGTGCAGTTGGCACTTGCTGATTAAGTACGAGTGCAGTATTATCATTCATTAATTGTGGCTTCATAAATGAATACTGATACAGCACACACTTGCAATTAGCAGCTCAGCTTAGTAATTGTAGTAAGGAGCTTACCACAGATACAGAGGACCTTTACAGAAGAATGTCTTTTTCAGGAGGCAAACTTTATGTATGTATGCATTTATTTATTTATTTTCTTTAGATTTCCAGATTTGTGTTGACAGGGGCACCAGTTTATAGGATTGCCTAAGGCATCAGATAACCTATTTATGGCATTGACTTACCAGGGTAAATAACTTTAAAAGACAATGCTATACTATATTCTAATATGCTGTATCAAGACTGTCTTTTAAAGAAACCCATCCTCGTGGGTCTTGCACTTGTCCCAGTCACGTTATGTGAGGGAACTGGTTTTATATTAATGGTTAACTTTCTCACTGCAATAACTATAATGTGATACATGCCTTTCCTTGACTCTGACAACATCTCTATTGGGAAGACTAAAATAAATCTTTAATACAGATTATAAGATCACTTTGGAGATATAAAGACTGTAATGAAAATGTACTGTAGCTACATGTGTCTCTGCTCACTTCCTAGATATGTTTTCTAAGGGTTTGATACTGGTACAAGTTCAAATAAAATTAGGTTGTCTTAGGATTCATAATAATGACACTTTATTGAGTCTTATATCTGACAATTTGCATCTGCATGCTCTAAATAATGAATTACCATGACGATATCTTATTGGTTAATGATGATTTCATTAGAACTGATTAATTTGTAGAAGATGTATTTTATTTATTTTCTTTTTTTTTTTCTTTATTTATTTCTGTGAAGGCTGAGCCACCAGTATTAATTCATCTATCTCTTGAATTTATTAATTTGTCTCCATTCCTGGTCCTTTGCCTACATAGTTATGAATGCCCCCCTCCCCCACTGACTTTGCAAGTCATCTCTTTATGTCTGCTTTTACCTTTCATATCTATGTGGTTGCTTTTAATTTAGCATCTCCTTAACTCTCTTTGAACCTGACACATTTTTCTTTTTCCTTATATTGAAGACAATTTCCTTTGCCATAAGTGCTTCTCTTTCTTAAAATAAAAATACGAGCAAAAATGGAGTGAAAAAAGGCAACTCTAGTGTAGTTGTTAAAACATACACACCATGTTTTAATAGTGAATTAAAGTCATATGACGAATCACATAAATTATATAATAAGCTTGTATTACTTCTTGATTGAGCTGCCATATTGATTTCTTTTTTTGATTTGGACTTTGATCAACCAATTTTTTCTACCATTCATCTCCGGATTGTCCTCTTTATTACTCTGTGACTCATTTATCCTCACCTCTCTGGTCACTTACCACTCTCCTAAACATATTATTACTGTATGAAGTGTACCCCACCTTAAGTAAGATGAACGCTGCTGAAGAGTGATGGAACAATGAAGAGTTATGAAGCTAAAGGTTCTTGCCCTACAGAACGTAGTAAGAAAATAATTCATCCTTCCTCTGGGTTAGATAATAAGTTCAGTGGCAGCAGAGCAACTCTGCATCTGCACATAACACTGGAGAACAGCTGCTTAATGTGAACCTTCTGAGATTAAAAATAAGGAAAAAAGAACATGTAACAGAAGTGACGTACAGTAATAACTGCCTGTTGTAACATGATTTCTCCGAGTTAAAGAAAGGAGGAGAGAGATTTCATCTTTGTCACTGAGGAGTGCAGAATGCATATCCGTATGAATGTAGGCCTGCCAAAGCATAGTACTTCATAATACCAAAAGAAGCATATAAATTGAGGGATGATTCTAGAAGGATTGAAGCAGAGCATAGCAGGTTTGATGATAGAATGCTGGAGGGGAGCATCAATGGTGAAAAATAAAGATAGTGGAACACAGACCTGTCAGGTAAAACTTCAAGCCCTTGTCATATTCTACATAAGTGCCAATATCATAAGAAATTAAAACATGTACACTGCATCAGAGCTTTAGCTAAGCACCTTACTTACAGAGATAAAGAAATTAACTCTCGACTGAAGGTTTATTTTAATACAGTAGTCTTAAGACAAATGCCATTACATTTTCCCATTATAATTATCCTTAAGATGAAGTGTTAGGTTTGTTTTGTCCTTGAAAATTATTGAGATAGAAACTTAGATTTAAAAATGAAAATAAATAAAATTATATGCATAATATAAAAGGCATTAAATTTCCATTGTAGCTATTAGACCATTTGGTATTACTTCTAATTAGAAGCATCTGTTCAGATCATTAAATGATTAATGATGGCTATGTAAGTTTGTGGAAGAACTTGATTGTGCATACATGATGTTAAAACATTATTACTCTTTCAAGTCATTACTGGACAGGTTTATGACATAGAGAATTATATATAATACAGTATTATGCAGTATTATATTCTACTTGCCATTTTTTGTGCTGGCATTTGCAACAGTTTTTTTTTTGGGGTAGGAAGTAGTTGGAGATAGAGCAGCCTTGTACCCATACTGATACACCTTTCTTTCTTTTTTTGCTGAGGCAAGAGAACCATGGCTTGCTGGTTACTGTTTCAGATCAAAGGTCAAAATCATCAGTTTGACAGTCCATAAAGTCTGTTCTTGGTAGAATGATCTCTCTACTTAATGTCCAGTGTGGAGTAATGTTTGATTTTCCAAGGAATCTGCAAATTGTATGCCTCACCTAGGCTACTGAGCCCTCATAATCATTGAGAACAGTGACTAACGTTCATGGATCAGTTGTATGCAATCTTTATTGATAACTTAGTTCCTCCACGCAATGTTTGTATTGATTTAAGACGTATATTATCTTGCTATCCATCAAAACTAGTGATCAGTAGTGAGAAGGCAAAATGGAGCAGTTGGCCAGTTAGATAAAAACAAGGCATGTCTCAACACAAGAGAAATATTTTAGAAATGTAGAAGGATACTAAAAGAAAAGGGACCTGGGTAGGCTGGAAGAGGAGATTAGGAGAGAGAGAGAGATATTTGAAATATGTGAGAAAAGTTATTTTGAGGATTCCTGGGGTAAAAGAGGATGTGTTACTTCCAAGAGACTGTGAAAGCTTCAGTGAACACTTTGTGGGATCAAGCAATTGGTTTGTTAGCTAGTGGTTGGGAGGGACAGGCTAGGAGCCCATACCTGCAGGACACAACAAGCCAGGGAGAGGAACGATAGTAGTAAAAGAAAGGAATAATAAGACATGAGGAGTGGTAATTCCAGGAGTTCACTCAAGAGGGACGGGAGCAGAGGAGAAAGAAGCACAGGATATGGAATAAGCAAGCAGAAGACAAGAATGGAAGCCGAGATAAATAAATGAAATCAGTGAGAAGAGAAACGAAGGATCCAGGAAAGGGAAGCCAAGATAAAGAGAGAGGGTCAGGTAGGGTTGAAAAGTGATAGTGAGGCAGCAGATCATGAGGTATCAAACAGGGGCAGCACTGGTGGGAGAGCAGAAAGAATATAGACAGAGGGAAGGGAGTATTTAGAAAGAAGGGTGGAAGTCAGAGAAACAGATACATAGGAGGAGGTGTAGTATAAACACTCAAAGGGCATGAAGATTGAGCATGGAGAGGACAAATGACAGAGCATTGGCTATGCATTGAGGATGCTGCTGATAAGGGAGTCTCATTCACTTTTGCCACCTGGTGGGAAAGTGACAGAGGAAGAATTTTGTAAATGTGGTAACAGTCCTATGCCTTCCCTTCACCAAGATGGTCCTAGTAGTTAAAAGGATTAGCACTGATGTAGCTGTTTGTGAAATGAGAGGGATGCCAACATACAATAGTCTATGTGAGAACTAATGATTTTCCTGAAAGGACTGTAGAAGAAGTAATGATCAGGACCAACAGATATTAACAATGTGTAGGACTTTGGGAATACAACAGCACTCAAAGAAGATTTAGCTATGCCAAGGGTCAGAAGGATGAGGTTGCATGCAGAAAGAGACAGCTTGGCAGCTCAGTTTCTGTCTCAGTTTTTGTGTCATCAAATGAGTGAGGAATAGCCCATGAGAAAGAGAACCTGCTCCATATGGAGTTATCTCAGGCCCTGTGAAATTGCATTGATAATTATTTAGCTGACTGTGCCTTAAATGTATGATAAAAAGGGGATGGAATGCAAATGTTGGTGAGGAAAAGTGGAACAAAATACCAAATAGGAAATAGTGTCAGAGGGAAAGGAGATGAAAACAAAGAAAAGTAATGCATTGCCAAAAGAAAAAAAGGAAAGGCTTGAGGTGGATACCAGGAAGACAAAAAGAAGATAGGCAACAAGGAAGACATGCATGGTGTGTGTTGGCAGGAGAGGAATCAGAAAATGTAGTGTGTGAGACATCAAATTAGTGACACCAGGAAGGAAAAAGAAGGCAAAAAAAAATCTAAAGGAAGAGTTATAGGCAGGAAAATCATGATGGTAGCTGGGGGAATGCAAGAACTCTGCACTACCCAGAGGATGAGCAAGACAGGAAAAAAGAATCGGAGAATAGGACACAATGAAAGTAAAGTTAGAGTGATATGGGCAAAGCCAGAAGTCTAGGAAGAAAGATGGCAGACCTGGAAGTAGCAATAATAGGAAGAGTAAACAAGGAGCTCAGTTGTCGGGATAACAGACACATGGACCTGTGACAGAAAAGGAAGGAACATGGTAGCCCTAGTATAAGCTGTTTGGTGGTGTTGGGTAACCATGGATGGAGAGGGTGGCAGTATAATTAAAAAATGTCTTACAGTAGGAAGTACAGAAAGTATGAATTGGAAATAAAACATGCAGAAGAGAGATCGAGTCAGCAGGTATGGGAATGGGAAGAAGTTGAGGAGGCAATGAAGTTACATTGTACTTCCTAACAATAAAGTTGGTTGGAGGAGGTGAAAATGTGTATATTGACACCACATATAGACAACTTAGTGCAAGTTAAGGGGTGCACTGAGCTAGTCAGAGACAGCAGAAAGGAATAGATGGAAGAAAAAGTACAAAAGCAGTAGGGAGACATCAGCCTGCCAAAGTCAGATTACAGTATCTCTGCAGCTGGTAACCAGAACAGACAGACGGACTGACTAATTTGAAATGGAACAGTTTGTACAAGAACTATCAGCTGAAGTCAGAAAAGGAAGGCTCCTCAGTGTTTTACCCTGCTGCAGGGCTTGAGGTGGACATACAAGTCAGTGTACCACCAGTTGATAATAAACATGCTACAGTATGGTTCACAGTGGCGGAGGAGTATGAGCCTGGAAGACTATCAAATATTTAGGGCTAATAAGTATGAGAGTAGATGATAGAGTAGTGAGTTTCATATTTGAAAAGATGGCACGAGTGCAGAGCTTGGGTAATCTTTACGAAAGCAAGTCCAATCTGGGGAGGTATGTAAAAAGGTTGAAGAGGGTTACCAAGGAAAAAGAAAATGTAAGCCAGTCTGCCTCACTTTGAAAAATGGACAGCTATAAGGAAAACATAAAGTACAAGGTCTGAAAGGATAAGACCACTGTGAAAGGTATGTGGAAAATAAAAATAGAAAAAAATTGCAGCAAGTATTAAAAAAGGGAAGAAGGTCTTTAAATTGGGATAAGACAGGAAGAAGGAGGAAAGTGAGACTGGTGCCCTGGTTACAATAGAATAAAAGCATGACGGAGACAAGAAGAAAACATCTCAATATTTTGTATCAGTACTCACTAAAACAGCAGATTACTGCGGTGGTGGTGCTGCGATAGCATTGTCGCCTCACAGTAAGACATTGTCCTGTTCAATTCTCAGCTAGAGTGTCTTCTGTGTGGAGACATGCGTGAATGGGCATACCTTCGTTGAAGATTGTGCGTCAGAGCTGGCAACTCAGCACGTATAAATCTGCTGCCAATCATTAGCGGACAGGAGTTCCTCTGTGGTGATCCCTAACCGGGAAAAGCCGAAAGACACAACAACTCACTAAAACAGCAGTACAGAATGTGCAAATGTGTGACTCAGGGAAGAGAATGGATGGCAGAGTAACTGAGAAAGTGGAAATTATTATTTATTTATTATTATTTATTTGCAAATGGTTACTGAGAAAGTCTGACTGGCATAGAAACCCCTTTTCAGCAGAGGGCTGAGAAAAAAGAAAGTTCCATGTAAAACAATTTTATAAACAATGTACAGATTACTAATATTTAAAATACATAAAAAGTACAAAAAATTCACAGTATGCAAATAATTCGAAACAATTGCAGTTGCATAAAGGAAGGATGCAGTGTTACAAATAGCATGAATGAAAAAGAAAAATAAAGAATTGAGGCAAGGCACAAGTTAATGGTGGATGTGAAAAATGTGCACAAATTCAGTACTTTATAACAAGAGTTGAATGGAATACGCATCGGTAGACAATTTGGACCTGAGCAAATAAAACATAAGAGGTTGGAATATTGAAATACAAGTGAGGTTAGGTGAGATGTTTATCAAAAATGTTTAGGGCCAGGTAAAGCATTTAGCAGGAAAAGTATCGGTTAGGGTAAGTAGAGGTTACCTATTTTTTGTCAGAATTTAAAAAAGTTAATATTATAGGACAAAATTAGAGAAAGAGAGTGAGTAAAGGAAATATTTTATAGAGCAGTTCTGGTGCTCCTGATGGGGAGAAAAAGAAAGAAACCACGGAGAAGAGAATGATATATGTTTTATTGTGTGTATGTATATGTCACATCTCACACACAAAATTTATATTGTATGTATATATTTATATATATATATATATATACACACACATATACATATATATCTATATATATATATATATATATATATATATATACACACACACACACACACACACACATATATATATATATATATATATATATATATATATATATATATACACACACACCCACAGTATTTTATATATATATATATATATATATATATATATATATATATATATATATATATATATTCACTTCATAACACTGAAAGCTCAAAACACTGAAACTCAAAACACTGAAACTTCAAAACCTTGAAAACTCAAAACACTGAAAACACATATCATACATATACTGAGTTTAAACAACATAAATCATAGCACTTTCCACCAAGTGTAAGCAGGGGTGCAAGCCCCCTGTACCCCCCATGTGGGGGATGCACCCCCCACACCCTCTGCTACTTATATATATCAACTCCAAGATTGCACTTCACTACACTAAGTGCAATCTTGGAGTTGATATATTTAAGTAGCAAGGGGTGGGGGGTGCAGCCTCCCAAATGGGAGGTGCAGGGGTGCTTGCCCCCCTGCTTACACTTGGTGGAAAGTGCTATGATTTATGTTGTTTAAACTCAATATATGTATGATATGTATTTTCAGTGTTTTGAGTTTTCAGTGTTTTGAAGTTTCAGTGTTTTGGTCTTCTATATTGTGAAGTTTTCTCATTTTCAGTGTTTTGAGTTTTTAGTGTTATGAAGTGAATCTATATATATATATATATATATATATATATATATATATATATAATATTTTATATACTTTATTTATTTATTTTATTTTACATTTGTTAACCGGGAAAGTCCGACTGGATACAAGTCCATTTTCAGTCGAGGCTCGGAGAGAAAAGCTCCAAAAGTCCAAAAGATACATTACATAAGTATAATTAAACACATAAGAAAAATTAAACACTCAATAAAGTAAAAATTCAAAAAGAGTGAAGGTAACAATAAAAAATTCAGTGTAATAGAATCAAAAATCAAACAAATGCATAATTGTAGGATGAAAACATGCATTGATAATTGTTACTGACCACAGATAGTGTTTGCTGACTATATGATAAATAGGTCCTTGACCTATGCAATAAATATGTACAGTGGTGACATACTTTAAGGTATGATGCGATTAACAGTTTTACCAAGGAACTATATATATATATATATATATATATATATATATATATATATATATATAGTACTTACGTGTTATCGCAACCAAATTTTCGTGTTACTACCGGTTGCTTCCCGAAGTGAAAATATAAATATTAATGCTGTGATAATGTCAATTAGTATGTTATCCTTCACACTAAAGGTTGCTTTAGGCACAGATATCTTTGAAAATGTAGAAAATCCTGTTTCTGTTTACGTATGCTGTTTGCGGGCAGCTTATCTTCCTTGTAATACAGTGCGCTTCCCGATATTAATATAGAAGCACAGGTGCTATGATAATGTAAGTTAGTGTGTTTCGGTTCACATTATATGTTGTTTCAGGCAGGGTTATCAGTGAAAATGAAGAAAGAAAGTAATGTTGCTGTGTCAGTTACTGTGTTTTTGTTCACATTGAAGGTTGTGTAATACATGTTCTTCAGAACCCCAAACCAAAACCCTGCTGTCAACCATTCCATTCCCAAACACCTGTTAACATCATCCACCATCAGTTCCACAAAGCTTTACATTTTGCAAGTTTTCTGTAAAAATGAAATGTGTGATACATAAATAGTTTACCGTTTAATAAACAAAGAGTTCATCAGAAAGCATTTCCAAGCTGTCTGTCTTTTTCTTGTCAGCATTGCTTCTTCACAGTAAAAGTACTCCTTTCGTCAGGAACAGACCAGCCCTGCCAATTGAAGCGTGCGTCCGTCATGCACGCAAAACAGGTAAAGATTTCCACGATTGCTTCTCTTCCTTAATGTCAGCAAAACTAGCTTTTCAACAGTAAACACAAAGAGTGATAACTTACAGTGTTTCCCATAGCTGTTTTCAAGCCAGCAAGCATATTATCGCACCCGCGAATATCTGGTTGTGGTAATACGTAAGTACATATATATATATATATATATATATATATATATATATATATACATACATATATATATATATATATATATATATATATACATACATAGATATATATATATATATATATATATCCATATATATATATATATATATCTATATATATATCTATATATATATATATATATATATATATATATATATATATATACACACACACACACACACACACACACACACACACACACACGTATATATATAAGGAACTAGAAGTAACCTGTCCTTGCAGCTAAGATTTTTCCTGATTCATCTCACTGAAGAAGATTTTGCAAGGTTCACTATTTGTTGGAGTAATAGATAACAGATATTTGGCATTAAATTAAAACTTTTATTTCAAATTTTATTGCACAAACACTGAATAGTCATTTGCTAAATAAAACAATACAGTCTCACAATGAAAATTGACTCAGCATGAACAACAATAAACTTCTCTGCCCTTGAAACTCAAATTCATTGAAAATGTGTTGAAACCCTCATTAAAAGAAAATGCATCAGGCCAGTGTTAAATTAACCTTTGGGATGTTTTCAAACCATGGGCCCTCTCCACACATTTTTAGGGCCATGGATACATGCATGTGTTATTTGATGCACCATCCTGATTGTATTACATTATATTCCTTATATAATACAACAGTACTTGTTAGTATGTTTTAAATTTGTAGTTTAAACATTTTTCCAGTAAGCAATAAAACAACATATAAACTAATAATGACAAAACAACCCATTTCAGAACATTTCAACCATAAAAGGCCACTCAGACTTCTGTCATGCTAACCTACCAATATCAGTCAATATGTACAATCTCTGCAGAAGTAAAAGTCACATGAATAATTTCACATTACATATCTGTAAATAATGAAGAAGTTGCTGCTGGCAAACAACTTTACATTTCAGTGTTTCATCTACAAATTCAGTGTTTGCTGCCTTTGAAGAATAAATTGCTATGTTATATTAAAAAAAAATAGTAACTGGTAATATTGCAATATGGAATGGTTGGCGATTTGACAACAGGTTCATAGTTACTAGGCATCATCCAAAGGAGGACACACTTAAGAGTGCAGCCTCATCCCCCCTTAAAGTGCACTGTAGTATCAGCAATCCATCCATATGGTGTGGGAGTAGAACCCACAGCCTTCTGCACCAAAGGCAAGTTTGCTATCTGTTATGTTTCTAACACTGCCTTCAAATTCTACAGCACAAACACTTCTGGCCATTAACAGTTGCCATTGAAAATAGACATGGCATGAACAACAGTAAAGTTCTCTTCCCTTGAAGCTCACATACCTTGAAAATGCGCTGAAGCTCACAATTCCTTGAAAATGTATCCCTGATGACAAAGTGAGCAGCATACCTCAAAATCTCTTAGCATAATAAATCTGGGCAAAGTCAAAAAGAATAGGAGACAAATGCCCAAAATAGGGACAGATTTAAGATATTAATCTTATTAGTTTAGAAAGTTTTTAGAATAAAAAGGTTTGTGTTAGAATGTAGTTTCTGAATGATATGAAATCAAAAATTCAAATGTCTGTCATTAAGTCAATCTTCAGTGATTTGCTAGATAACCACAAATTTTATGAGGAACATATAAAAAAGATGAGTAAAAAATCTGGACATTTTGTGAAAATCTGGAGAGTTGAGGGTATGGTGAGTGCGTTCTGGTAGTTGATGTAGAGGATTTAGGCTGTTGTCTTCTGTAAACAAGGTGCAGGTTTAGAGCCTGAGCAAGTTAATTAACTAACCTGACATCCCTAACTAGGGAATTGCGTATATACACACACACACACACACACACACACACACACACACACACACACACACACACACACACACACACACACACACACACCTGGGAAATGCTGGCACGGATTTACTCGCTGTGCCCCCTTCTGCCCAGACTGTAAGGTAGTTATCACTGCCACCAGACACCACAAATCCAGCTACCTAAGGCTCTTGCAAGGGTACCCAATTATACTGAATGAAATTAATATTAATACAAATGGTAATGTTGACCAAACAGCCGGGCTTCAGGAGTGGCCACAGTGTCACCAGCAAATATACTCTCAAAAGTTAAACTATCCTTTAAAGGCCCAGCCACAATGAAAAGTTTAAATGTATTTAATAATAAAGGAACATAAATATATGAAATATCTATTTATAGTCAACACCAAAGTTTCATCCACAGGAAATATTAAAATAACACAGATGAATAGACTGACACAGATATAGAAAAACAGCACTTAACTAATCTCACTATATTTCCTGACTGATTTCAAGAGTTACTACTTAGTTAAGTTACTTACTACAGCAAGGCAAGATGAAGTAGGTGAGTGATCCTTCTGTGTGGTGAGTGATCCTTCTGTGTCAGATTTACAAAATAGATTGCCATGAGACTTCATTCTCACCTAGTATTAAACATTATTTTAGTGATGGATTCCAGAATAACACCACATGCATCTGGTCATCTGACTTCTAGTTCTCATACAACCCCTCATTGCTAGAAACTGCCGGGATTTAGCACATATGTGGCAATAATACACATACACACATAGCCTTGCTAAGATCTGCTGCAGTTCCTGGAAGTCAAAAAGCTATAAAACACGTCCACTCTCTCTACAGGAGCTAATAAACCATACTTCTTACAGACATTTTGTCTCTGGCTTCATTCAAAACTGTGAGATAACATCTTTGTGGCCTAGACCTAGTAATTTAATTTCTTATTATTTTCCAAAGTTAGCGGGAGCTGAGCTTAACCACTTCTCTTCAAGTATCCTCTGTTAACACACATATATATATATATATATATATATATATATATGTGTGTGTGTGTGTGTGTGTGTGTGTGTGTGTGTGTGTCTGTATATATTTAATTCAGTTACAATGCAGTCAAGACCCACTGTTTGGTACATTTTTAACACAAGCAACTTTACAAATCCAGTTTCAACACAAGCATTTATACAAATCAGTTTGATAGTCAAATAATATATAATTCTTTACTAAATTCCAGGTAGCTGTGCTGGCATATGTTACACATCCACTGCCGTTCTTCTTCTGGCATAGCTGGCAGTACTTCACATCATCACACTGCCTTCACTGTGTAAGTTTCTGTACTATGCAGAAGTACTGGTTGCACCACTGTTTTGTACACCTTACTTTTCAGCTTCTTAAGCATTCTTCTGTCAGGCACTAACCCTGACACTCTGCCAGTTTTCAGCAGGAACTCTGATTCTAGCTTTGACCTCTTCATTCAGACTTTATTCCTCCTCAGCCGCCCGTCCCAGATCCTTGAAACGTTTAGCCTGCTCCACTGTTTCTCTTCTATCCTATTTCTTCTTATTTCCTCTATTTGATGTTATTACAGTTATCTTACTCTGTACTCAGTTTCATCTCATTTGCCTTCAGTTTTGCATTGCATTCTCCTATCATTTGTTGAAGTGTTTGCTGAGAGTCTGCCAGTAATGCCACATCATCTACATGCATGAGCTTTGTTGATCTGTCCCCTCTGACTTGTTTGCTAATATAGTCCATCACCAGTATGAACAGCAGGAGACTGTGAGTCTGAGCACTTTTCATACTTGTGTCATTGGGCTACACTAGTTGGGTCCTTATACATAACCTACACTAATTGTGCTAATGTTTCTGCGACTTCAAACTATTGCATAACTGCCCAAATCATCTTTCATGTGAACTGGTCATATGTTTTTTTCCAAGTCTAGAAATGCCCATTTGGACTCTTTCCTCATCTCTAGCTTCTTCTTAACTATCTGCTGCATTGTAAACATTAGTTCAGTTGTGTTGTGTCCTGATCTGAATCCAAACTGCTCCTCTCTCATGTTATGTTGTACTACTCTGTGTATTCATTTATCAAGTCACCCTTTTAACAATCTTTCTTGCAGTGTGACAGCAGTTTGATATGTCTATAATGCCCACAGTTGTGAATGTCCCCTTTGTTCCCATACAATGGCACTAGAGTGTTTATTCTCCAGTCATCTGGAATACACCTTCCTCTCCAAACTGTATGCATACCCTCTGGAGCCATTTCTCCCCTAACTCATCAACATCTTGATCATGTCTGCTGTGACCTCACCTGAGCCTACTGCTTTTCCTGCCTTCATTTTCCTTAGTGCTGTTATTACTTCTTCTAGGGTGGGGATCCACCTCCTCCTCTTTCATTGTAAGCTGTGTCTGGGGCAGTACACCCTTTGTGGGTTTTTCTTCATTCAAAAGCTGCCAGTAGTACTCCTATCATTTGCTTTTCATGTCTTGAGGACTGCTGAGGAGGTTGTTGTTGTTGGAATTCTTTATGACTACCTTCTTTATCTTTTTGCCTTGCAACCTGTTAGAGTTTTTGTGCTACCTGGTGAGTCACTTTCCAGAAGCTGGTAGAGTTCCAGTGATGCCTTTTCCTTTGCTATTGCAACTGTTTTCTGAGACCTTTTATTAGCCATTCCTTCTTAGCCTGGTCTGTCTTTTCTATCTCCCACTTTATCATGCAGTCTTTCTTTCTTTCTTTTGATGACTTCCTGTATTTCAGCAATCCACCATCAGCTTTGCTTATGTACCCTATTTCCATAACTGACTCGGCCACTTATCTGTCTATATTCCTCACACATGCTGTTTTGAGGTGATGTCATTCTCTTCAACTCTGCCTACTTCCTCTTCTTCCTGAAATGCTAGAGCCCTGAGAATTTCCTCTTATGCTTTCTCTCCAGTCAACATCCAGGTCATAAGTCTAGTATCTGTTGACTTTAGAGCCATTTTTTAGCCACTGCTTACAGCTGATTTTGGCACCCAGCGTTTAAGTGGGCTGAGATTGAAGCTGGCCAGAACTATCAGTGCTGTAACGAGGTTAACAAATTCAATAAATAAATTATATGGGATGGCTGTTTCAGTGGAGATGACTTTGCAATCACTGATTTTTACCCCATCCCCTTTACTTACTGGGGGAAGTTTACCCGAGTTGCATGTTGGCCACTCTTGTATGTGATCCTGTGATTGTTCCTCTTGCTGAACTATATGTTAGCCATCATCAAGCCAGTTGCCAGACAGAAGTTTAGAATGGCCTGTCTTCATATCCTGTTCTGTTTGTTCCAATATGTGCATTCAGGTCTCCCATTATCAACAACACGTGTTACCCTGCTTTATCTAGTAGGTCCTGGTGCCTGAATGCAATCTTTTCCACATTATCACAACCCTGCAGTGGGGCAGAGACTGAGATTATGAATACTGCCTTTTCCTTATACTGGAGTCTAATTATCATGAATCTGTCATTAATTCTGATGGCATTCCTGACTGCCTTTTCAAGCCTCTCCCGTAATGCCCTCCCCCTAAGTAATAGGCTGAGATTATGAATACTGTCTTATCCTTCTAATGGAGTCTGATTGCTATGACTCTGTCATTAATTCTGATGACATCTGTTAATGTCTTCTGAACCCTCTCCCTCACTACAGTTCCCACACCATTTCTAGCCTGTCCTCCCCCTGAGTAATAGAGTCTGGCTCCAAGCCAAGTGGCTTTTCTGCACAGCCTTCCATCTTGTCTCCTTGATATAGAGAATGGCCAACCTCCTTCTCACCATCATGTCATCCATTTCCAAGTTAGTTCTTATACTGAGAGTAGCAGTCCTTAGTTCATATTTGGCAGGTTGACTGGATTTACATACATCTTTCACTCAGCAGAACTATCTCAGATAACCAAAGCTGGACAACTGCACACCAGCTAATCCATTGCTTATTGACCAAAGGCTGCTGTGCTTTATGGTGGGAACACCCGCTGGCCAATAGGGGTACATAGACAACTCCCACTTTTAGCATGGATCCCTGGCATAGGTCAGAGTAGGCCAAATTCTCATTCCACTTATGTCTGGCAAATACTCATGCCCATTTGCTGATTTTAGTTAAGGTGACCATATCACCAATAGACAATTTTTACACCATCAAGTTGCTAGCCTTGACACTGCACACAGTCTGTGTTCTATGTTCTCCTATATAAAGTATACTCTGCACTACAACTGATGCATAAAGCTGTTGGTCTACACAACTCTTCCCTGATAGGCATCATCTAGAGTCTGTGTTGCTACTCACAAATTATTTTGTGTGTGAGTCTGAGATGGAAGCATGCTTTTGACAGGACATTTAAACTCCACACGGGCATTGCCCATGGGTCAGAATAAAACCTTGTACCTTTTGCATGGGAAACATAGACCTTAACCTTTATGCCAATTTTGTCTTTAGATAAATAAAAGGTTTTGTATTAACATCAATTTTCTGGTGGATATGACATCTGAAACTTAAACATCTGTCATTATTCAATTATTAGTGATGTTAATCCTGAATGATTTGCCTGAAAAACACACATTTATTTAAGAACAGACCAAAAATATGAAGCATTTGGGAGATATGCAGGTCATTGAACTTGACTTCTATAGTGGGCAAAATGATGGCAAGAATACAGAAGTCAAAGGTCAGTAAATTTGTGGGGCAAGACGTGTTATGGAATTGTAACGCAATGTTACTGAACTTGCTCCTTCATTGATTTACAACACAGAGATCCTATCAGTCTAAAATAATTCAGTACTATGACTAGATCACTAGGGAATCAGACAGTTGGTAAGCCTGTGGATCAATTGATAAGCCTGTGGATGTGCTCTACCTGGATTTCAGCAAAGTGTTTGACTCACTTGTGTAGCACATTCTCTTGACTAAATTGAAGGTATAAGGAGAAACACAAACTTTATAGATGAGTGGCGAATTTGTTGGATAGTGAGTACATGATAATAATAATCATAGGAAGTATTTGTCACACCATAAGAAGGTGATAGATAGTGTCTCTCAGGGTAATTCCTGGATTTAACATTATTTACTGTGTTCACCTCTAACATTACGCAGGGCATGAAAAAAAAAGTTCCTATCTTAATGGATGACACCAAGACTAGGGGAGTAAAAGTGCACAGAGAAAGAAGCCTGAAAAGGGCCTAAGGAGACTGTAAACAGAATGTGAAAGAGAGAGACCTCACTTTAGTCCATCCAAGGATGTGGTGCTGCACTTGGGAGATAACTCCAGTGAAGAATGGATAGCTGGAAGAGTTAAGTTAAAGTTACCAGAGTATAAAGACCTGGGAATTATTATAAAGTAACATGTCTAATGTGAAATGTCAGGTCCAAAGGCAGGTCAAATGACTTGGGTGGAATCAACAAATATGAAGCGGAGAATCTTATATCTGCCACTGGGATGGAAACAGCTGAAATACTGTGTGCAGTTCGGGAGGCCTTAGAGGGAAGAGAACAGCGCAGTTCTGAAGACACCAAAAATTAGGTGATTAGAATGGTGTGGCATATGAGGTGACAGGGATGTTGAGGTTTTTCACTTGAAAAGAATAGAGATGGGAAAATGAGATATGAGTACATACAGTAATAAAGAGAAATAAGATATGATTACTCTGGTAAGGAAGAATAAGGCAGGCAGGTGAAGCATAATTAACAGTTAAAGGTAACACAGTTTAATCGTGATATGAAAAAGCACTTTTTCACAGAGAGGGTAGGTGAAATATGGAATCAATTACTGAAACAGGTGGTATCGGCTAAGACAAGTGAGATGTTTAAAGCAGCTTGAGGTTCCTGGAAGGATGGAATAGGAGATGAGGAGCGCCTGCCTTAAGGGAGCTACAACACTTGGGTAGATTAGAAATACAGAGTGTTTTCAATGGCTAGTTTATATAAGTTTCTAAAATTATGCAGGACTTCCTTTTCGTTTATGACATGCGTATCTGCATGCCTTTTTTTGATATGAGTATTTACCGCTTGTATGTTGATGTTGCAGATGCAGTTTTATTACTAAATGTTCTTGTGATACAGAAAATTATTTAACATGAACATTCAACTCAGAACTCTATCATGGCTCACCCAGTTGTACTGATTGATTAATTAATATATTTTGGTGGGAAAAAAAATAAGTTTTTTTAGTTAATCATTTTGTGAAATAAGCCTCAGCTTGCCTAATGGGAATCCAGTGCATGAAGTAAATATTGTGGGAAGAAATATCCAGGGAATTATTATGGCTAGGCTTGCATAGGCCCTAGGGCCGATAGCCTAGTACCAACCTATGAACCTATGAACAATTCATAAAAAAGCTGAATATCGTAAACATTAGTTGTTTTGATAAGGGGTGCTGGGATAGAAGGATTGTAGCTAGCTTCTTCAGGAACAGTTTATGTTCTGACTCCTACTTGCTTGCACGAAATTGGCATTCATTATTCATTTATTTTATACAATTACAAGTGAACTTGTTGAAGACCAGTGAAAGCAAACTGTAGTATTCCTGGTACAGAGTTTACTTTAGAAATAGCAGAACGATTTTGTGAACTACATTTGCTATGCCAAAAATGGACTTTTTTCCTTTTACAGTATAAAGAAATAATAGAGATCAAACTGCTCCTCTCTTTCAGGGTCTTGGCAGATTGTTGGAGGTCTACCTATTATGAACATCTGTGTTACATCTTTGCCATTTCCTGCTATTACTGCAATTAAATATTTAAGAGGATATCACGTTTTCCAAAAAGGCTAAACTCTTTTTTCAGTTGCAGTAGTACTACACGGCACAAAAGGTTATATACTTATCTTAGGACATTAATCATCTTTTTATTAATGCTGGATTAAACATGACTTGTTGCGCTGCAGTACATAAGTATTAAACAAATGTATATGACTCTGTTACCATGGCTTAGTACAGGCTCTGCTACTGCTGATTTTCTCCTTTCGTAAAGGACAGCTGCACCTGCTATCCAAACTCTATATGTATAACTATCTGTCCATGTCAGTGTTTTCTGCTGATAGAATACTAGTACTATTGTCTTGCATTTGTACTTCTTTAGTTGTTGTTTTCCTTTTCGGCTTTTCCCGGTTAGGGGTTGCCACAGCGGAACTCCGGTCCGCTAATGATTGGCAGTAGATTTTTTATGGTGCTGAGTTGCTAGCCCGATGCCCAACCTTCAGCGAAGGCACGCCCATTCAGGCATGTCTTTCGGAGGCCACCCGCGGGGAGGACATGCAGACGCCACACAGAAGGCACTCCAGCCAAGACTCGAACTTTAGTAATGCACACTAATATCTTGCTTAATCTTTATTATATCGTCATTTCAAAGAAACATCAAAACACCATAGGTGTGATCCACCAATGATTCACATTCAAATACTGACAGTGCAGATTAAAATGGGGAGGTGCCATCCTTTGGATTAAAATGTGGCCCATCTGCCCAAGTTGAGGGTAGTTCAGGTCACTTTTAAAAATCTCATTAGTTGTCAGTACAGAAGAAAGGTAATTCCTGATCATCTTTCCACTGTACACACAATCATGGACTCTGATCTCCCAGGAAAGGAGTAGGCATCAGGTTAATGGGATGTATCCACTCAACACACTGAGCTGATGTGAAGCAGGCCTGATCTGACCTGTCATTAGCATTGGTGAGTCATGGCACTTTGGTTTCCTGTTTGCTTCTTGGCAGTGATGCCTTCTGTGTGGAATCTGCATGCCATCTCTAAATAAATGGATGGAGTTTGGTGGTGATTCAGATTTCCTTCCACATTCCAAAGATGTGCTGTGGGTGAATTTGTGATTCGTAAATTGTCCGTGTGTGTGTGCATGCCAGACTGAGTATATGTTCACTGTGCAATGGGTTGGCACCTCATTCAGGGTGAGTTTCTATGCTTTGTGCTAGTTGTGTCCTGGGATTGAATATGAATCCCCCACAACCTTGTACTTGACTAAGTAGGTAACTAGAAAATGAATGAATGACCTGTCCTGTTAGAAATGATTCTTCACATTGAGCAAATAGGTGATACCTACAGAACATCAGACTTCCTCTAAAGCTGTATTCCTACTTGCATCAGTGTTCTTAGTTACAAATCTAGCAGTGTACATATCATATCTTTTTGCAGATTTGATATTAGTTCAGTCTGGTATTTACAAATTCAAATGCATCAGTGAGCTCAGTGTCCTAGCGACATTTATGAAACTGCAGTCAGCTTTGCATTCCAAATCCCAACACATTCTAGCCTTGTTCTTAGGAGGTCTGTGTATGGTAATGACTGAGAAATATATCACTGATACCACATATTAGTGTACCTGGCTTAATTATCCCAAAGTCAATGAGACTGGAGCCTACCTCATCAGGCAAAGGTAGGAACCAGTACTTAACAAGATGCCACTTTATGTCAAAGTACAGAAAACACGCACATACATGCATGCACACATGTACACCTAGGGGCGGTTTAGCATCAGGATTGCTAGCATATCTTTGGTAAGTGGTAAAAAGCCACAAAATCTCAAACTATGCCAAAAATTCATACAAAATCCAGGGTGGACATATAAACTCTGCACTGTAATCACTGCAGCTCATAATCAAACTAGCGAATTAAGCGCTGGGATGCAGAAGTACTAAGAGCTGCAGTACTCTGAAGTCCTGGTGGTAGTAAAGTGGCACAGAATGTCACCATAGTAATATATGTATCATTGTGCTGGGATTTTTGTACTGTAGCCACTTTTAATCTTCAGTTGTGAAATGTGAATAGCCAGTCTAGTTGTAGTTTAAAGCTACAAGAACAGATGCAAAACACACTGTGGGTTTGCTGCCGTGGCAGTTATACTAACACTTCTGATGAGGCATATTTCAGGCAAAGAAATTAGCACACACTTATTTGTCATTTTAGGTAAGTTGGTAACAGAAGAAAGAGTGATAACTACTTTTTTTTGTACCGAACACAACTAGGAGAATGAAAACCTTTGTTAATGATTGAGAACCACTGCTTCCACTTGTGCCTGTAATATAAAAAAACTAATTGAAAATTTACAAATATAATAATCTCCATGGTATCACATTCTCAGTTACAAGTAATAGACTACCTTGATCTAATGACTATAATCTTCTCAGCATATATAAACCCCAAAAATCATCTGGCCAAAAGCATCTACTCATACTCTGCAGCAAAAAAATGGAATTTTATCTGTCTGTGAATTAGATCTACTTCTAACCTCTCCAGCTACAAACATTTACTAAACAACTACCTAAATAAGACTTGGTTATGATCCTCTACTACCCCAGGCTGAACTAGCCCCTCTCTCCTTCCATCCGCAACATACTTTGACTATGTTTGAAGAGAAGGAATTGGTAAACTCTATTTCTTAGATACAGGACAAATATAATATATTTTGCCTAGGATATATTATCTAGTTATCTCTGTGCCAAAGAGTGCACCCCATGTGTTTAATGTCATCTCTATGAACTGCAACTTGTGAACACTTTATTGACAATGTTATTTTTCACCTTGTTATATATGTCCAAATATTTCTACTATTTATGCATAGGCTCACACTGTATGAACTGAGTTGAATTTTCACTAAGTTATTATGTCATTCTTCTGTATTAGGTTTTATAATAACTTTATTTAACTGTAACCATAGTCAATGTGGAGCTTTTCTTCCTGGGCCTCCATTGAAAATGAGAAATTATCTTAATCTGACTTTCCCTGTAAAGAAATGTCAAATATGTTGTCTTGTGTATTCACATAAGACTATGAGACTTGGGTGTTCGTTTAAGTACTTTATTACACACAAACACATCAGGATGGATGACTGGAACATTAAACTTAAATGAACTAACTGATGACTGCTACACACATATATGCTTTCACTCCGGCTGCTCACTCAAAATTGTACTCTTGCTTGTACCTGCTCAGTAGTTATATGCAGGTGCCCACAGACTGGAATGGCTCTTAAAGGTACAACTCATACTCTGATCTACAAAAAATAAAATAAAAATAATATATTTAAATTCATTTTTTTTGTGCTGGAGTCATTTTGGCTAAGCACTAACCCCAGCCTCTAGTGATTTGAACTGTAACTAAAAATAAAAACAAGGCCTGAGACGTGATCACAACTGCTAACTCTCTCTACCTTGTTTATTTGTAAACCTAACTGCATAATAAACAGACACTATTTTTCATTACTCCTCTCTAGTTTCCCTGAATTAAGTTCGTACTTTATTACTAACGCTTCTGCCAAAGAATGAAATAAGTATTACTATATTTCTAATGTAAAAATTGCCTGTGTTAATGACTTTTCTGCAAGAAAACTAAATGTCTGTTATTAGTAACCCCCTAATCTGCTAATCTTAGAGTTTGACAGACTCCATAGTATCCTTGCCCATTTCAAGAAATATATTTAAGAAATGAAATTTAAAATGATGACTCATACTTCCATTTAAAAGAAAAGTGCTGCCATGGACTGAGCAGACAAACACAATGAGCTGATGTAATGCCTATGTTCAAATAAAGGACAAATTATTTTTCAGTTAACTACACTTTCTGTGTGTGGGTGCAGTTATTTCTAACAAGCTTTTTTATTCCAGCCCTTATTTAATTTCCACAATGTTTCTGATTATCCTTGCATTCCTTTCAGTATAATTTCAATACTAAAAGTAGCCAACTTTTAATTTCTTCATTATTCCTCAAAATATTTTATTGTAGTTCCTATATGTGAGTGCAAAATGCCATTCTAAAGCAATAGTAGCTGTATCTGGTGTGCATGTAAAAGTGCATATCTGCAAGTGTGTGCACATGCAAAGTTTTTTGTGTTCGTGGCAGCAAATGGGACCTGTTAGATAAATCTTGGGCTGAAAGACCACAGTGCAGTTAGGATGAAGACACTAAACAACCAATATAGTTTTTTTTAAGTTAATCCACTGTACGATGACTTGTAGGTTTGTTGAATACATAAATCCGTGATCTTTTCATGTATGCCTGTGTTTAATCCCTTCAAGATAAGTTTTTTGAACTTTTAATTTTAGACTTTATACATTGGGATCTTATGCCATCACAGTTCATTCAATAAACATGTTGCTTACATCTATCTGTGCAGTTTCATCCCTTCCCTCATGTCTGCACTGTTGAATATAGACAGTGAAGTTACAACACTTTATCCAAGATTAATGTTGCTTAGCATATCAGAATCGTCTGTCATCCTAATTTTTTAGTGATCAAAACAGAAATCTGAAAAAACAGTAGTTGAAAAAGAATGTTTTCCATTACAGAGTACAGCGCTTGTTCTTTAGATTTCATTATCTGAAAGTTAACTAACTCACTGCCACCCACCGTATAGAACTCAGCAATGTAACCATTAGGGCCCACAGCTTCATTAGGAAATAAATCCTTAATAGCTTTCATCACCTTTTCCTGACTTACCCCATTAAATAAAGTTGGGGTTATTTTCACCATGGAACCACCAAATATATAATTTCCTTACTAACTCTACATCAGCTTGTGAAGTTTAAAGGAACTGTCATTTTGCCTTTGACTTGATTTCCTTTTCTCACATGAGGCTAACAGTCTGGTGTTCCCTCATAGCAATCCTTTGAATATTTGCTAGTCTCCTTTCCCTGTACACTAAATCATTTTTTATATTTCTTTTCCTTCCATCTGTGGCCATTACTTTGGCATTCTGTATGCCAATGACAAGTTAAAATATCTTTTCCCATCTGCTTGCCTTGAAGAAAACAGCTTGATAATAGATTTTAATGCCAACTTATCTGCCTGACATTTCCATTAATAATGTGCTCACCTCTGTGCTTTAGAATGACCATAGGGTGAGTTTGGCTATAGTTAGTCTCACAGTGGCATGACCTGAAATAACTTTTCCTAATATCTTTGTATCTGTAACATGCCCTACTCATTCCTGCTTAAATAAAATTAAATCTTGTCTACTGCCATACTTATCCATACCAAGTGAAATTAGCAAAACTTGGCCTATTGCTCCATGGACCAACCCATCCTTTCTCCTCCATTCTTTTATCATATCCTGAGATTTCTTGTGTATTCTGATTAAAAAATAGTCTGTTTAACCTTGGGGTCAAGATTATATTACAATTGCCCTTTATAACAGCGTTGATGAGTAGCCCATCCATCACTTGGGAAAAGTTGTTGAAAAAATTAGGGTGGTCTTTGCTGAGGGCATATAAAGTGCCTGTGACCCATTTTTGGGAGCTAGTCTGAGACACACAGATAATCATCCTTACTCCACTATTTTAGATGATTTTATCCATAGATATTCATAGGTATTTCATAATAAAAAATAGCCCCCACTAGCATTTCTACAGTGAGCAAAAAAAAAAAAAAAGTGAATATATATTGTCCTTTAGTGTCCCTACCTCCCTAATTTTTAGGTTTGTTTCTTGAAGATAAACAATGCCAGGACCCTCCCTTCTCAGATTATGCAGTATTCTCTTCGTTCATATAGGGCGTATTCAGGTCCCCACATTCTATATAATTACATTTAGACTGTCATTTAGTATCTCCAAATCTAATGGCTGAACCCAACCCCCCTTCCCTGAATTGAAAGGCATGTAGCCACAAATATACACTTTGAAGTTAAACCTCATGAGGTTGCTTCACCACCAGTCAATCTTTTAAAAATGTACTCAATCCTCAAAATGCTTCCCTTATACATTTTGGAAATAGACACATTATTTTCAACTGTTGCTGCTAGTAATTATAAAAAGGCTAGTTTTAGAGGCATATTCTTATCATGTAAGCATGTTTTGTATAGTTCTACAGAGCAGACAGTAGTTTAGTCAGTATTAAGCATTTTGTTCTTTTTGACCCACAACATTTCTGAGAAATGTTCAGAAATGTCCTCCTTTGAGTATACACAGTATGCCTAGCTACACCCCTGTGTAATACCACGAGTGAAAACTGTGATAACATCTTGTTGTTAGATGATTGTTTCACTACAGTGTCTCTGCTTCTGCCTTGCTCCAGGAATAGACTACCTCCATCGTCAATTGTACAAGAAGCAGAAATAGCTCCCCTACCAAAAAAAAAAAAAAAAAAAATAGGGGAAGCTCCAGAGTGCAATGGACACATTTCCTCTAGTTATTATGAAGATCAGCTTGGCTCTCTTCTTAAAAGAGGCTGCTGACCTAGTGGGACTAACCCAGTCAACAAAGGGTAAATAAACAAAAAACCTTACATTCCCAACCGCTCACTCAGATCCAAAAAACAAAATCTCCTTCAGGTCCACAAACCTGCACGACCTCCTGGCCATCTACTGCTGTCCCAGTCCTTAGCTAAACAGTGGAACTCTCTCCCCACACACCTTCGCAACCTACCTGACCATACAAATTTTAAATCTCAGTTACTCTCTCATCTTTCTTCCAAATGGGAATGCCCTTGCCATGCTCCAACTTAAACCCCCTTCTCATTCCACCTTACACTGACTCATCCAACTACCTCTACTATTACTTCATCCCACCCAAAACAATCCCTACTCTACCAAAAACTAATTTTCTCTCTGATATCTATTGTACTGTACTCACCAATCTCAAATATACTATTACCCTCTCCATGCATAATATTTTCCTAACCTACTAATGGCTAGTAGCTATATATTTTGAAATGTTAAACCTACAATTGAGTTCATAACAAAAATATTCACTTTATGTAAATGTTGAAATTTCTGTATTGAATTATGTCTTTCATTTTTGTAACATTGTGACAAGCCAATTGCAAATATCATAGAGCTTATCTGTAAATGTTTAATTAGCTGTATGAACAATGTCCTTTTGTAACATGTGAACTGTAACTTGTAAGTATTGTGGAGCTTTTCTCCCCAGACCTCCACTGAAAACGGGCTCTTCTTGGGCCAATGGACTTCCCCGGTCATCAAACTTAAATAAATAAATAAAATCTCTATACATGTCCCCATCCTTATTGGAGTACAGTCTGTGGACTAAGTACAGAAAAAGAAATTAAAGTTAGATGTTCAGATATCTTTTGTCATTCTGGGTGTTAACTGTATTACTAAACATACTGCTTCCAACCCTACACTTATTATATGAAATCTGTCTTTGTGACTCATGCAGTGAATGTAAAATTTGCCTTTAATTTGGAAATAAGTAGTGCTTACAATATTTATACTAAAACGAAATTAGCTATTAAAAGTGGATTTGAAGCATAGTTGTATTCTGTTCCTGTCTTGTGCATGTCTCCTTCATATGTGTTTTCCTGGCTTTGAAAGCATTTGCAATCATCCTCATAAGTAGAGAAGAAAGCAGAACCAGTATTTCAGAAACCACAACCACAGAATTATGCACTGTTTGCACCTATGATGGTCAGCAAACTCCATAGTCTGGAGTGTATTTTTCTTAGGAAAGTTAAAAACTAAGAAATGGAAATAACTGGGACATTTAGTTGTTTAAATTAGGCTACTAAAAACAAGTTTCCTTAACACATTCAGTTTTCATATATGTTCAGTGCCTGATAAGTCTTATAGTCTATATACCTCAGCACATGCCTAGATTACAGGTTCAGAGGTTCATAGGTGGCACAACAGCCTTTACAAGCCTAGACAATAATACCCAGGATATGACAATATTATATATTAATAACCTGGATGTGGGATGGGGTAGAATCGGGGTAGTGGGCCTTTGGGTGTTGGAACCCAGAGTCATTTTACAGACTACCTCTGGCCCTAGTAACTTTCTCAAGGAAGTCCACCAGATTGAGCAGAAAATACCTTCTTTGACAAAGCCAAATTGGGTCTGGTCCAGTGTCTGGAGATTTCCTATGTCATTATTGATCAGGTCCACAGTAATTGTCTCATTGCCTTGCAGATAAGACTGGTCAAGCTTATGGGTCTGTAGTTTCCTGCATCAGTTGATGGGCCCCGCTTGTGCAGAGGGACTATTGCAGTCCTCCATTCCTCTGGGACAAAACCCACCCAGTGGCTGTGATTAAAGAAGGTTTCAAGTGGCCCTGCTAGATTCTGTTTTAAACTATTTAACAAGCATCCTGGAATGTTGTCAGGACCCATGATGACTGTGTTTTTGGCTTTAGAGAGTGCAGTAAGGACCTTTTCCCTCATAACAACCGGTAGGGGGATGGTCGTGGGTATTTCTTTGAGTATGCTAGGAAGTGATGGAAGGAGAAGTTTGAACTGAACTTGTTGGCCAGCAGGTTTGCTATAGTTTCATGCTGGATATAAGTGTTACTGTTTATGATTAACTTGACAAATTAACACTTCCCCTGAGATTATGAACATAATTTCAAAAAGGCTTATGGTTATCTTTCACTTAGGAGACTATCTTTGCCTCATAGTTTGTTTTAGCAGGTTTGACCGACACTCTAATTTGTTTGCTTGTTTTGACTAGTGAGTGTTTTTTGCACTGTTTTGTCTGTTCCTTCTTGGCTTTGGAGAAGATTTTTTTTCTTTTGTTGAATAGCCTATTTATGCTAGGGGTCCACCATTGTGGTTTATTTTTGCCAGTAATCATAGGTTTGACTTAGACTGACTCCTTTATGCAACTATGAATGTGGTTGTACAGCTCTTTTGTGTACAGTACACAGTAGGCCTCAGTGTCATCCAGGTTTGGAGGGGCTTGGAAGTTTAATAAGGTGTCACTTAGTTTGACATAATTGGCCTTAGCAAAGTTCTTACCCTGTTTGGAGTTTGATGGGGTTTCTAGGTTAGTTTTAATACTAAATGAGATCATTATGTGGTCAGATCTTACCAGGGAGAAGTTAATGTATGGGGGGGGGGGGGGCAGCATCCTCACATGTTCTTGACTTCCAGGTCTAGGATATTGTACCTCTAGCAGGAGAGCTAACCAGTTGCTGCAGGGTTTTGCATTGACAAAGTCCAAAAACCTTTGAGCAAGTGAATTAGTGGTCATATAAGTATCCCAGTTTATGGAGGAGTAGTTGAAATCACCCATAAGTATGGTGTTAGGCTGTATGTTAAAACATTCCAGTAGATTTAGGCAGGAGGTGAGGTTTTCCAGACTCAAGTTAGAGGATCTGTAGCTAGCAAGGATATTTTATTTTATTTATTTTATTTTATTTTTATTTTACATTTGTTAACCGGGATAGTCCGACTGGATATATGTCCATTTTCAGCGGAGGCCCGGGGAGAAAAGCTCCAAACAGTAACAAAAATATAATTACATATCACATATCACGGATAGCATAATAGAATATTTACAGAGAACATAGAGACAACCCATACAGAAATTACATATAGAAATTTTTTTTTTACATTAAATCAATGAACTACCATTTTTAATAGTTTCATTAAGAGCAGTTGTTAGGCGTTAGATATGATAGGAGGTTGCAGCTATGGCTAGTTAGGCATGGAGCAGCTCAAACGAGTCATGTTGTTGGACCAGGCTGTCAGTGTATTTGGCCTTTATGAACACCGAGACACCTCCTCCCTTTGTTTTATCCTTAGTTGAGGGGGATTAAAATGTATGAAAGGTATTGTAGTCTTTGATTGCTAGGGTTTACTCCGTGGTTCTGAGCCATGATTCCATGACTGCACATATGTTTGCATTCTCCAGGGTGAGGAGTGCTTCCAAGGAGTGCAGTTTTTTTTTTTATTTAAACTCCTAACATTGAGTAGCAGTACCTTTAGGTGGTCACGAGTGTTTTTTGTTGTGTTGGAGAATTTAACAACTTAGCACACCCCAAAAAAAGGCACTATGGGGATAGGTAAAATTATGCCATTATCCAAAAGCTGAGCAGTGACAAGTGAAAACCATCTCTGGCAAAGCATCATAGTTTGTTGATCATGTCTTCCCAGGCTGACAGATTTTGGATCCCCTTGTTGTGACACCAGAAACTAAGCTAATTGGTGAAGTCAATCATTTTTTGTTGATACTCTGGATAGTATTGGTGAAGGTAGGAGGCTACTCAAGGCTTGATTCCTACCTGACTGGAATACATATTCAGAGAGCTCCATCATGTCTCTGTTCAAATAGTCCAGTGAGGTATGTCTTAGGTCATTTATGTCCACATGGAACTATGGCTGTGTTGTACTGGTACTTGTGAAAGGCCCAAGTACATTTTTCATTCCTGTCATTTGGGGCAACATAGTGACCAGAGCAAGAAAACTACTCCATATCTGTTGTAATGTTAGGGATTTATTAGCTTAGACCACATGGCTTAACTTTGCTTGATTTGGACAGGGATACTGTTGCTCAAGTTATAATGTTGTGGACAGTTCATTCTTCCTGCTTCTGAGGTAAAATGACAGAAGGCAAGAGCAGTATAAGACTTTTTTTAGCAGTCCCCTGTAGACCACAAGGTACATTTTATTCAGTTATCGAGCATGCTTCCATTGAAACAATTACAAGCTGTGATGACTTGTGTAGTATTATTGGTTTAGCTGCCTTTAATAGGTATGGTCTGAGTGTCACATGCAGTGGTATGAGGCTGTTTCACATCACTGAAATGGAGACTGATCATTTATACCAGGAAGCCCAAGAAAAGAAGATAAATTCATACTCATCCCAAGGCTTCTTATTGTTGACTCCATCATTTTAGAAGAAACATCTTCATTGTTGTATAGCCATTCCTGACCTAGAGAAGTTTAAAACATTTTATATAGGATGTTGACAAGCAATCTGCCTGAAGGTATTCAATAGGACCATGTAACTATTGTTAAATATCAAGACCTGAATCAGGAGCATTCATTGCATTACCTGGTCTGTGGTCAAATATAAGCACTGTTTTTGAATTAATTTTAATTTGTGATGTAATTCTGACTTAAATCAAAGCCTAAGTCCTGATCCCATCTGAAAAGGGCTTGTAACTGATTAGCAGACCTAGTTTAAGGAACAAGTATGATTACCCAAAGACATGACGTATGATCTACAGAAATATATAGAATTCAGGAAGTATTAGAATATACAGAAATAATATAATACATAACTACCAATAAAATACTGACGGATTGAAGTAATTCAGAATAGTAAAAGCCCACAAAGAGAAATCAACAACAAATGTAGATGAGAAAAGGGATAACAATGTTAGAATATTTTTATCTTTTATAATTTATTGTTTTTCACACGTCAGTATTCCTACATTATTACATTATAGTTTCAGTAAGCAAAATTCATAAATTTAAAAAAAGTATTAAACATATGTGACAGAGCAAGATGCATAGGACAGGAAGAATGGAAACAGATGATCTGCTGTGGCAACACCTAATGGGAACAGCAGAAAGAGAAGGAGATTAAACATATTTGATTTTCTGCTGTTTTAAATGTGTTTTTTTTTTTTTTTAGTGTCTCACTGCTATTTTTCTGCTGTTTTAAACATCCTCTAGTGTTTCCCACTGCAACTAGGGTAGCTAGTAGCTGTAGCATAGTCCAGATACAGGCTCGCTGCATCTGGTAAAGGAAGGCTGGTCTAGGGCTTGAAGTAAGCATCCTCACTGGTCCTTTTGAATCTTTTTAATTTTTTTTTCCAGTTTTTAGCTTCTGGTATTTAGACCCTGCATTTCAGCAGGTTTCTTCTTGTTTGCATATTGCACAGCACCACACACTGCCATGCAGTTGTGTGCTAAAGCCGGACAGTTAAATTCAACACATTTTCCCCTAAAACTAGGGCACAAATATCCATCCACTGAGTTCCTCTATGATTGATTCTGAATACCCACCCCAGTGACAACAGTTTTCAACTTGGCATTATGGACAGTTGGACTACCATTGTTTCTCCTGCTATCCTTGTTGATTTGGGTCTCTTGAAGCAGTGCAGCAATTGTCTCATGTACACAGACAATCCTCTACTAATAACACACTCTAGTACAGAGTGCAAGAGATGTATTTACACCAAGAATCTAGAATCCCTGCTCACTCTCACTCAAAACAGTAACACAAAGAAGGTTGCCAATTCATCAACCACTACATATGCTCATAGTACCACTACTCATGCCTCATATCACTACTCATACACATAGTGCACATCAAACATATAAATCCACATAAGCAGAGGTTCTCTTGAAAAACTTACTGAAACACCAGAGCCCTCCAAAACACAAGACTGCTACAACTAACACAGTCCCCACAACACCCATGACACATAGCAACACCAGTGTCTTACCCTCCAAGCCAGTAAGGTGTAACACTCAAAAAACAAATGTTCTTGTCATTGGAGACTCAATAGTGAGACACATGGATGTCACACTCACCAGGTTAGACAAGGAGAAAGTCACAGTCAGCTGCCTGTTTGGTGCCAGGATTCATCAAATCATGCATTCACTCAAGTCTCTCAGCAACAAGTACCATTATGACTCAGCTATAGTTCATGTTGGTGTGAATGACCTGAGATGTATCTCAGTGGACTATATGAAGAGAGACATAGTTGAGCTCTCTGTGTATATATCCCAGGCAGGTATGTCCCTAACCTTGAGCAGTATACTACCCTCACCTAGAATGATGCCAGAGTATTAAAAAAAATTGATTGATTTCAATAACTGGCTCAGTTTTTGGTGTCATTTAAAGGGGATCCAGTTCCTGTCAGCCTGGGAAGCCATCTCTGATAAACCTCGCTGCTTTGCCAGAGAAGGTTTGCACCTGGCACCTCTAGGCTTTTGACTGCTGGCAAAGGATCTTGCTTCCCCCATAGTGCCTTTTTTAGGTGAGGTATCGAAAACAACGTTACCAACTTGAAATTACCAATCAGAACAAAATAAGGGTCACGTTGCTAAATGCTAGGAGCTTAAACCAAAAACTGCACTTCCTGGAAGCACTTCTGTCACTAGAAGATGTAGATATTTGTGCAGTCACAGAAATCTGGTTCAAGGCCGCAGAGAGTACACTGACCTTGCAAGGCTACAATGCCTTCCACAGCTTTAGACTGCAAAATGAATGTGTGAAAACCAAAGGAGGCGGTGTTTCAATCTGTATTAGAGATAAGTTCATCTCCCATCTAGTTAGACTGGACAACTCCATGGAATTACTCCAGGTCTAGGTTACGGTGGTTAAGATTCCCATTCAAGTCATAGCCACTTATAGATGATTCCCACAAAGCCTACTTGACCAAAATGGAGACAATCCAAATTTTACCAAACACTCTTGTTATGGGGGATATCAATTATCTCACCATCAACTGGGAAACCTAAGGTAGCCCTAACTCGCTAGGGCAAAAGTTTCCCAACTTTGTTAATTCAGATGCCTTGGAACAAATTGTTCATACCCTGGCAAGAGGAACAAACATTCTAGATCTGGTCCTCACCAACATGTCAAACAGATGCACTGCCACAACTGTCAGGTCCTCATTAGTTAAAACTAACCACAAATCACCAGAACACCAGAACTCACAAAGAGTGAAATCAGATTAAAAAAGTTCACCAAGGCAAACTATACCCTCCTAGGTAAAGGTAAAAATGTATTCCAAGCCATACCCCAAGCTAGAAGAGGTAACTATGCCGAAGCTTACACTAAAGACTTGTACAATCACTTGCATAAGTATATAAACTCAGCAATGCCAGAAAGAATCAAAGCTAAAGCCCCAAGTAAAAACAAGCTCCCATGGTGGACATCCAGCATCAACAAACTTTACAATAAATGCAAAAGGTTGCTGTCCAAGAAAACAAAACTAGGTCCCAACAATGGAAAAGCACCCTCCTCAGTCTCAACAGGCAAATAAGACAACTTCGCAATCCTCCAAGGGCTCCTTTGAGAGAAACTTAGCAAGTACAGCCAATGATAACCATAAGTCCTTTTACAGCTATGTATGTAACCCAAAGGGTAGAACCCAAGCATGTGCAGATCTAATGGCAAAATGCATTACACACACTGACCCCACAGAGATAGCAAACCTGCTAGCAGATAGGTTTGGTGAAAATTTTAGTCCCTTATCCCCTCCTAACTTACAACAAACCTTCCTGGAATCTTCCCCCACCCTACATATCTGAAGAGCAGGTCCTCAAACCTTGTCCAAGGCAAAAAACACACACATATGGGACCATACAACATCCCAGGCTGTCTTCTAAACAGGCTAAAACATTAACTAGCATCACCACTAACTACCCTTTTCAATCATAGTCTAACCACAGGCTTTCTTTCTGCAGAATGGAGGACAGAAACAGTTATTCCCCTCCACAAAGGTGGCCTAGCAACAGACCCGGGGAATTATAGACCCAAAAGCCTGACCAGCATGATCTGTAAGGCCATGGAACGTATCATAGACCTCATAAATAAAGACATAGGTGTCCTCCAAACCCTAGATCCTACCCAATTTGGCTTCATGAAGTGCAGATCCTGACTGTTAAATCTGGTGGATTTCTTTGAAAATGTGACCAAGGCCATTGATGAGGGCAAATCTCTGCACACAGCCTACCTCGACTTATCAAAGGCTTTCAACACAATCCCACATTCAAGCATTACTGATAATCTTAGCAAACTGAATGTAAATCCTTTCATTGTCAGATGGGTTACCAACTAGTTCACAAATTGGGCACACACTATCAAAGTGGGTGACTCCACATCAATCGGCAGACCTGTTACCATTGGGTGCCACAGGGGTCAATGCTGGACCACCTACTGTTTCGTATATACTTCACAGAAGTTCAGGTCAAAACTAAGGAGTTGTGGCTGACCAAGTTTGCAGACTACTGCAAATAAGTGCAATCATTAAATCCCCAAATTATGTCGGTATACTCCAGGAGGGTCTCATACAGATCAACAACTGGTGTATTAGTCACAGTTTCAAACTGAATGCAAAAAAATATATCGTCAGTCCCTTCAGGACAATGTCCCCTCACACTATCAAATCAACAACAACACCCTAAGTACCCATGAAGTGGTAAGGGAATTGGGATCACAAGTTGGCTGTGACTTTAACTTCAACCACCATGTATCTGCTGTAGTAAGGAAAGCTTTCTATGTAGCACACTTGATTAGTAAAGGCATTGCCTTGCCTTGCCTCAAAAGGAAAAGAAGTTATAACCTCCCAATCCTCGGCACTTATCCGGTCAATAATTGAGAATACCACCCCATTTAGCATGTACCATACTGAGCACCTGCAGCAATTAGAGAGACCTCAGCGGTTTCTAAAAAAGAAAATCAAGGGGCTCCAGCATGTGCGTTACACAGACCAACTAAAGTCCCTGCCACCATACTATGTTATCATATAGACTTCTTAAGGGAGACTTACACCTGGCTTACAGAGCAATGCAAGAACCAAACCTAATGAACTTGCTGCATATCCATAAATCAAACGGGACTAGGGCTACCCATTCCAGGGACTTAAAATGGCCTTCAACTTAAATAGGACATGTTGGAGGGACAGATTTATCTCACAGTGATTGCAATGTCTTTGGAACAGGCTACCAATTCATGTGAAACAGGTCATCTCTATGACACTGTTCAAGAGGAACCTGGATGAGTGGATTGGGCACCACAAATTCTTACCGGGGATAGAGCCCACAACCCTCCTGCACATGGGCAATCATCAGTAAATGCAATCTTGGGTATTGACTAGCATTTCTATGGTATAACATTGGGATGAAATGGCTAGGCTTAAAATGACCTGGGTGATAAATCTGCCCCCCAACATGTCCTATTTAAGTTGCAGTTCGATAGCATAGTAATCTCCTATTATTGATAACATGATTTCCATTGTATTATTTAATAAGAATGTCTCTTACATTACTCATTTTCTTAACTTATGTTACACCATTTCCAAGTCCTCCTCATCACAGAACTCCCTCTCATTTTTTAGCTTGTCTTTCTGATTATTGATATTCAGTTTATTATATCTTTATTTCCCTTGTCTACTTCCCATCCCTTAGCTATTCTCTCAGTTTATGATCACTGCCATTTTCCTTTCCTCATTTGTTACTTCCTGTGTGCCCTATTTTGTTGTGCTTCCCCTCATTTGTTGCTTCCTGTGTGCCCTATTTTGTTGTGCTTCCTCATCTTTTTTATATGTACCCTTTGTCTAATCCCTAGCTCTACAGTACCTTATCTATCCACAATTTCACTACTTCTTTTCTCAATTCGTATATGCTCCCTGCTTTCCATGATCCTTCCTCACTGCTACCTGAAATTCAAAAATTTCCTCTTTAGGACATTTCCTGCTTGTGGTCTCAACTCCAAACAGAAGGACTGCCATGAATCTGAAATCTCCATTTGAAATGTATCACTCTAGATTCTTCTAGCCATTTCTCATAGTTGTTTCATTTCCTGACATGCTGACCACATAAGCAATTGGTCTGCAGTTGCCATGTCATGCCTTTAGTAGCATATTTGAGACTGACCCTCCTTTTGTACCCTTACCAGAATTCCAACCATTTGTGCACTAATCTGGCACAAACATCTCCAAAACAGTCCCACCCTATTTAAGAAACTCTTCATGTCCAACATTTCTTCTCAGAGATAGTCTTCCTCCTGCTCAAAATTCTATTTTATTCACACTTTTCTTAACCTCTCCATTGCTGTCTAGGCTGTTCTTTCTCCCAACCTCTTTTATATTCTTCTGATCTACATTTATGTATCAATTCTTAACCTCTTAATATTTTTCCCTTTTCCTTTAGTTTCTCCCTTTATACTTCCTGTTGCCATTCATCTCATATTTACCCATTCCAACCTCACCTACATCTTCTTTCTGAATTTTCACAAGGAGACCTCTGAGGAATAACCAATCCCATTCTCCTTCCCCATAATTTTGTTAATTTTCTTCAAAAGAGGCTCAACCTCCACCTACCTGGCCTTTCAAGTCCATCACTACACTGATGTCTCTCTTCTCCCACTCCCCTAGTTTCCTTTCTATTTCCTCTGGCTCCCCCTCCCAGAATGACCCTAATCATCTTTCCATCCATATATCTTTTGTAAGTTTTGTTCCAAGACAGTCAGCTGTCTATCAGGTGCCAAATCCGACACATAACACATGCACTCAGGTCATCCACAACAAGTACAACTATGACTCTGTCATTGTCCATGTGGGTGTGAATGACTTGAGATGCACTTGTCTGGAAAACATGAAAAGAGACATCATGAAGCTCTCAGATTATGTGGCCTAGGCAGGTATGACCCTAGCCCTGAGCAGCATCCTACCGTCGCCCAGAACAATACTGCAGTACAAACAGAAAATGATTAACTACAACAATTGGCTAAGTTTCTGGTGTCATTCTAAGGGGATCCAGTATCTGTCTGCTTGGAATGACATGATTGACAGATCTGGATGCTTTGCCAGAGATGGTCTGCATCTGTCACCCCTGGGTTTCAGGGTACTGGCTAAGGCTCTTGCCAAACCTATAGTGCCTTTTTTTAGGCAGTGTTCCAAAGACCAAATTACCACAATAACAGCTATAAATAAATGTAATCTGAAGGTCATGCTGCTCAATGCTAGAAGTCTAAATCTCAAGATGTACTCACTCGAAGCCCTCCTCAAAATGGAGAACATCAACATTTGTGCTGTAACGGAAATTTGTTTGAAAGCAGCAGAAAGCACCCATGGGCCACCAGGCTATAACTCATTCCACACCTTTCGGCCCCAGAACATGGACCAAAGCTCCAAAGGCAGTGGTGTCTCCATATTCATAAAGGATATGCACAGTTCCAGACTAGTAGCCCAGCATAATGCATCTGAGATACTCCAGGTACAACTAACATTGGGTAAGACAGCGATTCAGGTCATAGCCTGCTGTAGGTCCCCAACCATGTCCCAAGACTCTCACTCCACATTCCTAAGCACCCTGGAAACAATAAAGATCCAACCCAACACTCTCATACTAGGTGACTTCAAATACTCATCCATCAATTGGGAAAACTACTCGTGCACCAATGCACTGCCTCAACGTTTCCTGGAATTCATCAGTTCCAGTGCCCTGGACTAGCTCATTCTTCCCACCTCTAGGGGAAGCAACATCCTTGACCTGGTTATTACTAACATGGGAAACCATTTCTCTACACCAATATTCAACTCCTCCCTGGTTAGATCCGACCACAAACTAATCACCATGGAAATCCACATCTCATCCACATCCCCCGCAAAAGTATCCACCATGAAAAACTTCTCCAAAGATTACTTTGGACTCCTAAAAACAGAGGTGACTAACTTAATGGCATAAATGCATGACTGCCTAATCATACACCAGTGCATTGTATGAGCACATACATAAATGCATGGAACTAGCCATACCCAACAGAACCAAGACACTCTCCTCCAAAAAAAGGAAGCCAATCTGGTGGTCCCCTGCCATTAATATACTCTACAACAGAAGGAAGAAACTGTTGCAGAAAAATGTGAAGTCCCAGGACTGCAAAAATTCCCTTGTTAGCCTCAACTAAAAGTTGAGATTCCTCATCAAAACCTCCAAAGCCAAGTATGAAGGCAGAATTGTGACAGACACTAAAAACAACCACAAAAGCCTTCTGTAGTTATATCAAGAATCTCCATGGCAATACCCAGATTTGCTATGAGTTACTGCACAATGGTACCTCCTGTACTGAGCCAACAGATATTGCCAACATACTGGCCGACAGATTCAGTGCCAACTTTACCCCCCCCCCCCAAAGGACCAATCTCAATACCGGAAAACTGCAGCACCCAGTATTACTGCAGCACAGATTAAAGCTGCATTGTCCAAGGCCAAGAATTCCAGCTTCCATGGGACCCAACGATATCCCTGGCTGTGTTCTACATGAATTACAAAGTGAACTGGCACCACATTTGTGTGCCCTGTTCACTCACAGCCTCACCTCAGGCTTTGCCCTTACCGAATGGCACACTGCTACAGTCATCCCTCTCCATAAAGGAGGGGCAACTACAGACCCTGGAAATTATTGCCCCATTAGCCTGATGAGTCTGATATGTAAGGCTATGGAATGCATCATCATGGACCTAATTAACAAGGAATAGGGAATCTCCAAACTCTAAAGCCAACGCAACTTGGTTTTGTGAAAGGGAGATCATGCCTGCTCAACCTGGTTGACTTCTTTGAGTCAGTTACCAGAGCTGTGGATGAGGCAACAAAAAGTTGGTATTGTGTTTGTATTCCATCTTCTTGTTATACACTTCCTTGAAATTGCAAGTATAGTCCATACTAGATACATGTACATACATTCAACATTCAACACACACTTCACACAAACCATACTATCACTAGCTAAACAACACAACCCCCTCCCCTCCAACCCACACCTTCAACTAGTAATCTCCCCACTGCCTTCTCTTTTTCTCCTGTACCTACCTCCAACATAAAAAAAAACTCTTAACTTAACTTAAGCCCACCAGATTAGCAGCAGACAACCTCCCAAGTGAATACCTACAAATCACAGCTGAAGCTCTGGCCTACCCAGTATCCATCTTGATTAAACGATCTCTGCCAGAAAGTTACATTCCCACACTGTGGAAATTATCACATATAATTCCCCTCCACAAAGGCGGACCCTCCACAGAACTAACCAATTACCGCCCCATAGCTATTCTTTCTCCACTCTCCAAAATACTAGAGAGATGCATACACTCTCAGGTCTCAGACTACCTCCTTACTAACAACCTCCTTTCCAATACACAGCATGGTTTCCGACCAAACCATAGCACCACCACGGCCTTACTCTCCTTTACTAACACTATCCTTCAGCATAAAAACAATGGCTATCTCTCCTCTGCTACTTTCCTAGACCTATCTAAAGCATTTGACATGGTCCCACACAAACAACTTATCTCTGTCCTCAATAACCTATCCTTCTCCCAATCAGTCACCAACTGGTTTCAGAGTTACCTGTCTGACCACCAACAATCCGTTGTATGGCAGAATGACATATCTCCCCAACTACCTGTCTTCATAGGGGTTCCCCAAGGATCCATCCTTGGACCCCTACTCTTCTCTGTTTTCACCAATAATCTAGCCTCTGCCACCAAACATGGCACACTCATACAATATGCAGATGACTCAACCATCATCTCCTCAGCCCAGTCCCTACCCAAACTGAAAAATGTCACACAGGACGCCTTTTCCTCTGTTGAAACTTGGTTATCTGATGCCCAATTAATACTCAACACAAACAAAACTAAACTTCTCATCTTCTAACCCACCAAACATACTCAAAACAACTCTCACTTTAACATGACAGCAAAAGACAACACCACTATATACCCAACTGAGCACACCAAATTGCTAGGAGTGGAAATAGACAATAAACTAAAAGTTGACATTCACATATCCTTGACTATAAAAAAAGTCCACAAAAAACTAGGAGCGCTATACAGAAATAAGCAACTTCTCACCAAAGCAGCAAAGATTTCAATAGCAAATTCCCACCTTATCTCCACCCTACTTTATGCCTGAACAATATATACCAACCTAAGGCAATGCGATCTAAACAAGCTAGAGACCTGCTACAACAAAATTGCCAAATTCGCCACAGGGGCATCCTACCATAGTCACCACTGTCTCTCACTTGCTGAACTGGGCTGGCTTGAATTCCCTCACCTCATTCAGTGGTATCAACTCTCACTCGCCCACAAACTAGTAAATCATCCACTAAATGTCCCATCCCTCCAGAATCTACTCCAACCCTATCGCACCACCAGACCACTAAGATCCAGCAACAAAAATCACTTGCAGATCACTAAAGCCAATAACCTTGCTGATGAAGCACTATTCTCTTGCACCATAGCCAAATTATGGAACTCTCTCCCACCCACAATTACCTCCGTACCATCATGCACCCACTTCAAAACTTTACTAAAAGTGCACCTAAAAACATGCTGGCTATGCCCTTGCAACTCCCACTCTAATATCACCCTCCCCATCCAACCACTACCTTTCTTTCCACTCCACTAACTACCTTGATTATAGCAAGCTCAGATGGTCATAAGCCAGTACTTATTATACAGCAGGAACTTCTTCTTGTAACATTTGTTAATGTCAGATATGTACTTCACAGATAAAGATTCTAGTTGTCTACTGATGTACTATGTTCTTCATCTGTAAATATGTTGTAAGTAATTGCTATGTAAATTGTTAATCGCTATGTAATCCAATGTAACTACTGTCTGTTTATTTTAACTGTGGAGCTTTTCTCCCCAGGCCTCCACTGAAAATGGACCTACGTCCAGTCTGACACTCCCGGTCAACAAATATAAATAAATAAAAAATAAATAAATAAATGTTTGACCTATTCAAATGAGGACCCTCATTCACATTTAATAATACAAGAGTTTTAGTTAAATAAAATGATTCATTAAATAAAGGTTGTAGAAAGTTATTAATACCATTCCAAAATTGGATTAATTTTAACACAATCAAAGAAAATGTGGTTCCAATCTGCCTTGTGTATTTGCTCACATCTCCAACATATTCCTTTTATGGAAGAACTAATTTTACTGATTCTATCTGAGGTTAAGAATGCTCTGTGCAAGCATTTCCAATTAAAAACTTTCCAGTATTGTATAAAGGATGTATAGTTTATCGATAATAAGATATTTGTTTTAATATGTTCAGTTAACTGTACTGAGTGTCCTTATGTTATATATTTCCAATATGTGGTTTTGGGTGTCGTTTTATAATTTATTAATATTTTGTAACATTTTGAAATACTGTTTCCCATGTCAAAGTCATTATATATGATTTTATATATGTATTTTGTAAATTTAGGTATTTCTTTAAATGAATTTTTAATTATTCTACTTAAATCTTGTGAATATGACAGAATACTCTGTAAAGTTAGTCAGTCCTGTTGTGGAATGTTGTATGTTGTTTTTATTACTTGCATATCTAAAACTTTTAGTTCTTTGATACATTGGAGCCAACAAACAAATCCTTTCTGTTCCCAGGAATTAATAATTTCTCTATATATTTTATGTGGAAAGTTCTTTGTGACTACAAATGGTGTTAAATGATCAAACCCGATTTTTAAATCTATATTTGCATTAATAATTTTCCTAAATGAGTCAATTTAATAATTAATCATATGAGTTTTAGTGGGTTTAATTATGTTATATTGCATACTAATACATAATATGCACCATAGCCAATTGTTTTTATCTGTTATTTGAAATTTCTTTTGTAAACCAAATTCATTTATTTACCAAGCATTCACTTACCATTAGGAATAATCCTGGTGACAGGAGGCACCCCATTTTGGTAACCCTCCCCATTTCTATTTTGTCCAACAATCCCCCATTTATAAAAAATGTCATCAAAGAAGCCCTGTACAAGGCTCCAGAAGTCCAAGTCTCATTACCCACTATCTGCTATATTACCTTATGCATAAATTTCCTGTAGATATGGTTAAAATCTTTTTGTATATCCTTTGGAAGTATTCCTGCTTCCCTTTGCCATCCCTTTCACTCCAGCCCAGAAGATTTAGTAATATGCGCAAATGATTAGTCGAGGATTTCCCTTTTATAACATCTACTTATTCTTCTATTATTCCTGATAGCACCTTTTCTAATCTTGCTGATAAATTCTTGCAAAACGTTTCACTTGCAGATTATACAATGATACTGGTCTATAATTCTGCACGTCTTCCAGGCTATCTACTTATGTAAAAATATGACATTTGCCTCTTCCATCATTTATGTTATCCTGCCTCCTTCCAAGATCTCATTAACTACGTCTACCAAAGTATCATTCACCTGCATTCCTACTCTCTTATAGAAATCTGTCAAGAAGTCATCTGGATCACACACTGTTCCACTTCTAAGATGTCTTATGGTCTGTGTCCTCCCATTTTCCTAGCTTTCTTTTCCATCTTCCCACTCCCCTTCATTTAATACTTTTTCTTTACTTTTAGACACTAAATCCCCCTTCCATCATAGTCTCTACTTGTGTACAAGTCTGTATTATACTCAATGAAATTTTTCCTTATTTCAGAACTATTTTGACTGTATTCCTCCTATCCAAGTTTCCACCTTCAGTCTTCAATCCTCCACATCAGTAGCTTTGTCTCTATTTTGCCCTTTAATCTACTGGCAAGCCCCCTTTTTTTCCATGTCCACTTTAATTTTTGTCCCTTCCAATTTTTTAAATTCATTTTTTAGCTCTATACTTAAACACTCTGCCTCTTCTGTTGCCTTAACTTTGCAGTTTCTCTAATTGTTTCTTTAATCACCTCACTTTTTCTTCCTTTTTTCTTCTTGCCTGCCCTTTCTTTCTCATATAAAAATAATAGAGTCGAGTTACAGTTAATGACTAAGGAGAACAAAGAGATCACAGATGACACACAGATACACATGCAAACGTATCCCACTTATGTGGTATAAATACCTTGAAAAAAAAAGATTTGCCCTTTCAACAGAAAAAGATTTCAGGGAAAAAAAAGATGTCATCTCCATGGTTTAGAAGGGTAACAGGCCTGATGATTCAGGGAGAATAAGTGGTCCCAACTCCAGGGGAGTCAACATGGGGCAGGAAAAGAATGAGAAGCCGAACACACTTCTCTCAGTGGGAGAGGGGACATGCCCAGGAATCTGTGCTGTATTGAACTCCTTGGTGAAGACTGTTGATTCATTTACCTGAAGGAGGAAGAGCATCTGAGGGCTTATATTACTCTTGGGAACAAATGCCAGTTCTGCACGCAATCCAACACTGACTCCTCAGGAATCACTAGGCATGCACAAAGACAAACCATGTTTCCCTATGTGGATGATGACACATCTGAGCCTCACATCTAGGGAAATGGTTGGGTCATAGGACTGTCAGACATTACTGAGTGAATGGGTCAATAGAATTGCTCAGATGAAAGCTCCATTGTCAGAGGGGGATAGATAGGTAGAAAGAAAAATTAGACAACTGAATAGGTCTTAAATGAATTCATCCAAGAAATGTTCACATCCATGTATCATTTTAGCAAATCATGGGAAGAACATAATATGAATGAAGAATGAAAGATCACAGATGCTGTTCTCAGACTTCATTCAAAGTAAAAGGTACTGAGGTGTTGTAATACTGCTGTCCATTCCTGTCTTCTGGTTAAAAGTCAATAAATACAGCATAATTGTGATAATACATATGAAGCAGCTGCAGGACCAGGAGCCATGTTCGCAGATGCGAATGACAAGCCTAACAGTCTGAGCCCAAGGAAAATGTGATGTATGATGTTTGAGGTATGTAAATTTACAAGTACAAATAAGAGAACAAGAGTCTCCACAGATGTACTATGGCAGACAGGTAGGCCTAGAATATATAAAATCTAAATTTATAGATATAAATAGGAACATAAAAAGTCAACTAATATAGTCCTGTAGCAGTGGAAGGTTAAAGGATAAAGCACTATCTGAGCATGAAAGGATATTAAACAAACCTGCTAAAACAAGTGTACATCTACTTTCTATGAAAGCTGGCACCATATATATTAAAATGAAACTATTACAAATTCTCACATGAAAAAACAAAGTACTCAAACAAATGTGTTCAAAACAACACTCATCAAACTCAAGTTAAAAAATAAAATTAAAAAAAAACATCTTTTTTTGTATCTCTAACACCTTTATTTGTTTATTTTTTTATTTATTTGGCATTTATTTACTGGGAAAGTTTGACTGGGCATAAATCTCATTTTCAGTGGAGGCCCAGGGAGAAAAGCTCCAACATACATAGTTCAGTTAATAAAATATATAATATTATCACATGAAGTGCAGTACAAATAGCTGAATCAGCATACAGGATAAATAAAGTCAGATCAGAAAATCATACAGTGAATATTTAACAATCATAGGATATTGAACACCTATTAAAGTACAATTAGTAGTGATAACCAATGGTAAAGATGTTAAGCATTTTAAATATGGGCATAAGACTAAGAGAAAGGAAAGAGATTTTGCAGTTGGGGGAAGATTAGGAAATGGAGTTTAAAGTAGGGAGCTATTGGAAAAGTAATTAGTGCTTTGGCTAATAACCGATGGGATGAATGGAAAGGGGAAAAAGAAAAGCAAGGGGAAAGAGAAGGGAGAAGGAAGGAAGAAGGAAAAGGGGAGAAAAAGGAAGAAAAAGAAGGAGTAATGGGTAGTGTCAGCCTGGTGTAAGACACGTTAAGGAGAAATCTCTGTAGAGATTGTTTGTATATGTGACTACATGACATTGCTCTATTATCTGTAGGAATACTGTTCCAGACCTTGGCTACTGATTAGGAATATAGACAATGGCCGATAGATTTTTTTTTGTTTTTGAATTTCAAGGTGGTGTTTCTCAGATGAGCGAAGAGGGCAATTAGAGAGGTAATGGTTAAGAATGGTGCTGGTGTTGGGCAGGATGAGGATTTGTATACCATTATATGAGCAAGGAGGAGTTGGGTGAACTTGAGGTAGTCAGGTAACTCAAGCCAGTTTAAATATCTGAGGAGGAGCATTGGT